>NC_044561.1:113771047-113826397 GCF_007565055.1 Rhinopithecus roxellana | reverse complement strand
ATGGACTGCCCACGAAACATAAGTGTAACTCTGTGAGATGAATTCAAACATCACCAAGAAGTTTCTAAGAAAACTTTTTCTAGTTTTCATCTGTGGATATTTCCTTTGTCACCATAAGGTTCATGAGCTGAATATCTAATTGCAGATTTCCAGAAAACTGTGTTAACAAACTGATCACTGAAGAGAAACGTGTAACTCTGTGAGTTGCATTCACTCATGGCAATGCGTTTCTCAGAAGGCTTCTTTCCAGTTCTGATCTGAGGATATTTCCTTTCTCACCATAGCCCCAATGAGCTCCCAAATATACCTCTGCAGAATCCACGACAAGAGTGTTAGCCAACTGTTCCGAGAAGGAAGGGTGGAACACTGTGTGATGAAGTCACACATCAGAAAGCAATCTCTCGAAAGTTTCTCTCTAGTTATTATGTGAAGATATTTCCTTTTTCACCATGGGCCCTTAAGGGCTCCCAATATCACTTTCCAGTATCCCCGAAAGAGTGTACGCAATGCGCTTCCTGAATTCTAAGTCATAAGTCTGTGAGATGAACTCACAGATCAGAAAGAAGTTTCTCAGAAAGCTTATTTCACCTTTTGAACGGATGAAATTTCCTTCATCAGCGTAGGCCTCAATGCGATCCAAAGAAGCCCTTCTCAGGTCCTCAAAGAAAGTGTTAATGGACTGATCCATGAAATATAAGTGTAACTTTGTGAGATGAATTCACACACCACCAAAAGTTCCTACGCATGCTACTTTGTATATTCTTCTGAGGGTATTGCCTTTGACACCCGTAAGCTTCATTGCTCTAAGAAATGCCCCGAGGGCAGATTCCAGAAAACTATGTTAGGAACCTGATCACTGAAGAGAAACGTGTAACCTGTGAGTTGCATTCACACATGGCAATGCAGTCTCTCAGAAAGCTTCTCTTTACGTATTATGTGAGGATATTTCCTTTTTCACCATAGCCTCAAGGCTCCCAAATATAACATTGCAGAATCCACGACAACAGTGTTAGCAAACTGTTCCAAGAAGGGAATGGGGAACTCTGTGTGATGAAGTCACACAATCGAAAGCAATCTCTCAGAAAGATTCTCTCTAGTTATAATGTGAGGATGTTTCCTTTTTCACGATGGGCCCCTATGGGCTCCCAAATATCACTTTGAAGAATCCATGAAAAGAGTGTTTGCAAAATGCTTCCTGAAGTCTAAGTTATAATTCTGTGAGATGAACTCACAGATCAGAAAGAAGTTTCTCGGAAAGCTTCTTTCACGTTTTGTACTGATGAAATTTCCTTTTTCAGCGTAGGCCTCAATGCGATTCAAAGAAGCCCTTCTCAGGTTCCTCAAAGAGAGTGCTAATGGACTGCTTCTCGAAACATAAGTGTAACTTTGTGAGATGAAATTCACACATCACAAGAAGTTTCTAAGAAAACTTCTTTCTAGTTTTCACCAGTGTATATTTCCTTTGTGCTCGTAAGGTTCTTTGCGCTATGAAGTATCTAATTACAGATTTCCAGAAAACTGTGTTAACAAACAGATCACTGAAGAGAAACGTGTAACTCTGAGAGTTCCATCCACACCTAGCAATGCAGTTTCTCAGAACGCTTCTCTTTAGTTATTATGTGAGGAGATTTCCTTTTTCACCTTAGCCCTCAATGAGCTCCCAAATATTCCTTTGCAGAATCCATCGACAACAGTGTTGGCAAACTGCTCCAAGAAGGGAAGAGTGGAACTCTGTGTGATGAAGTCACACATCAGAAAGCAATCTCTCAGAATTCTCCTCTCTAGTTATAATGTGAGGATATTTCCTTTTTCACCATGGGCCCTATGGGCTCCCATATATCACTTTCCAGGTTCCACGAAAAGAGTGTCAGCAACCTGCTTTCTGGAGTCTAAGTTATAAGTCTGTGAGATGAACTCACAGATCAGAAAGGAGATTCTCAGAAAGCTTCTTTCACGTTTGGAACGGATGAAATTTCCTTTATCTGCGGAGGCCTCAATGCGATCCAAGGAAGCTTCTCTTTAGTTATTATGTGAGGATATTTCTTTTTCACCATAGCCCTCAATGAGCTACCAAATATAACTTTGCAAAATCCACGACAACAGGGTTAGCAAACTGTTCCAAGAACGGAAGGATGGAACTCTGTGTGATGAAGTCACACATCAGAAAGCAATCTCTCAGAAAGCTTCTCTCTAGTTATTATGTGAGGATATTTCCTTTTTCACCTAGGGCCCCTATGGGCTCCCAAATATCAATTTCCAGTTTCCATGAAAAGAGTGTTAGCAAACTGCTTCCTGATGTCTAAAGTATAAGTCTGTGAGATGAACTCACAGATCAGAAAGAAGTTTCGCAGAAGCTTATTTCACGTTTTGAACGGATGGAAATTTCCAATTATCAGCGTAGGCCTCAATGCGATCCAAAGATGCCCTTCTCAGTTTCCTCAAAGAAAGTGTTAATGGACTGCTCCACGAAACATAAGTGTAACTCTGTGAGATGAATTCACACATCACCAAGAAATTTGTAAGAAAGCTTCTTTCTAGTTTTCATCTGAGGCTATTACCTTTGACACCATAAGCTTCATTGCGCTAAGAGTTATCCCATTGCAGATTTCCAGAAAAGTTAGTTAGCAAACTGATCAATGAAGAGAAACGTGTAAGTCTACGAGTTGCATTCACTCATGGCAATGCAGTTTCTCAGAAGGCTTCTTTCCAGTTTTGATCAGAGGATATTTCCGTTTTCCCCATAGCCCTCAATGAGCGCCCAAATATTCCTTTGCAGAATCCACGACAACAGTGTTAGCAAACTGTTCCAAGAAGGGATGGGTGGAACTCTGTGTGATGAAGTCACACATCAGAAAGCAATCTCTCAGAAAGCGTCTCTCTAGTTATTATGTGAGGATATTTCCTTTTTCACCATGGGCCCCGTTGGGCTCCAAATATCACTTTCCAGATTCCACGAAAAGGTTGTTAGCAAACTGCTTCCTGAAGTCTAAGTTATAAGTCTGTGAGATGAACTCACAGATCAGAAAGAAATTTCTCAGAAAGCTTCTTTCCCTTTTTGAAAGGATGAAAATTCCTTTATCAGCGTAGACCTCAATGCGATCCAAAGAAGCCCTTCTCTGTTTCCTCAAAGACAGGGTTAATGGAACACTCCATGAAACATAAGTGCAACTTTGTGAGATGAATTCACACATCACCAAGAAGTTTCTACGAAAGCTTCTTTCTAGTTTTCATCTGAGGATATTTCCTTTGTCACCGTAAGTTTCATTGCGCTATGAAGTATCTAATTGCAGATTTCCAGAAAACTGTGTTAACAAACTGATCACTGAAGAGAAAAGTGTAACTCTGTGAGTTGCATTCAGTCTTGGCAATGCAGTTTCTCAGAAGGCTTCTTTCCAGTTCTGATCTGAGGATATTTCCTTTCTCACCATAGCCCTCAATGAGCTCCCAAATATACCTCTGCAGAATCCACGACAAGAGTGTTAGCCAACTGTTCCGAGAAGGGAAGGGTGGAACACTGTGTGATGAAGTCACACATCAGAAAGCAATCTCTCGAAAGTTTCTCTCTAGTTATTATGTGAAGATATTTCCTTTTTCACCATGGGCCCTTAAGGGCTCCCAAATATCACTTTCCAGTATCCCCGAAAAGAGTGTACGCAATGCGCTTCCTGAATTCTAAGTCATAAGTCTGTGAGATGAACTCACAGATCAGAAAGAAGTTTCTCAGAAAGCTTATTTCAACCTTTTGAACGGATGAAATTTCCTTCATCAGCGTAGGCCTCAATGCGATCCAAAGAAGCCCTTCTCAGGTTCCTCAAAGAAAGTGTTAATGGACTGATCCATGAAATATAAGTGTAACTTTGTGAGATGAATTCACACACCACCAAAAAGTTCCTACGCATGCTACTTTGTAGTATTCTTCTGAGGGTATTGCCTTTGACACCGTAAGCTTCATTGCTCTAAGAAATGCCCCGAGGCAGATTTCCAGAAAACTATGTTAGGAACCTGATCACTGAAGAGAAACGTGTAACTCTGTGAGTTGCATTCACACATGGCAATGCAGTCTCTCAGAAAGCTTCTCTTTACGTATTATGTGAGGATATTTCCTTTTTCACCATAGCCCTCAATGAGCTCCCAAATATAACATTGCAGAATCCACGACAACAGTGTTAGCAAACTGTTCCAAGAAGGGAATGGTGGAACTCTGTGTGATGAAGTCACACAATCGAAAGCAATCTCTCAGAAAGATTCTCTCTAGTTATAATGTGAGGATGTTTCCTTTTTCACGATGGGCCCCTATGGGCTCCCAAATATCACTTTGAAGAATCCATGAAAAGAGTGTTTGCAAAATGCTTCCTGAAGTCTAAGTTATAATTCTGTGAGATGAACTCACAGATCAGAAAGAAGTTTCTCGGAAAGCTTCTTTCACGTTTGTACTGATGAAATTTCCTTTTCAGCGTAGGCCTCAATGCGATTCAAAGAAGCCCTTCTCAGGTTCCTCAAAGAGAGTGCTAATGGACTGCTTCTCGAAACATAAGTGTAACTTTGTGAGATGAATTCACACATCACCAAGAAGTTTCTAAGAAAACTTCTTTCTAGTTTTCACCAGTGTATATTTCCTTTGTGCTCGTAAGGTTCTTTGCGCTATGAAGTATCTAATTGCAGATTTCCAGAAAACTGTGTTAACAAACAGATCACTGAAGAGAAACGTGTAACTCTGAGAGTTCCATCCACACATAGCAATGCAGTTTCTCAGAACGCTTCTCTTTAGTTATTATGTGAGGAGATTTCCTTTTTCACCTAGCCCTCAATGAGCTCCCAAATATTCCTTTGCAGAATCCACGACAACAGTGTTGGCAAACTGCTCCAAGAAGGGAAGAGTGGAACTCTGTGTGATGAAGTCACACATCAGAAAGCAATCTCTCAGAATTCTCCTCTCTAGTTATAATGTGAGGATATTTCCTTTTTCACCATGGGCCTATGGGCTCCCATATATCACTTTCCAGGTTCCACGAAAGAGTGTCAGCAACCTGCTTTCTGGAGTCTAAGTTATAAGTCTGTGAGATGAACTCACAGATCAGAAAGGAGATTCTCAGAAAGCTTCTTTCACGTTTGGAACGGATGAAATTTCCTTTATCTGCGGAGGCCTCAATGCGATCCAAGGAAGCTTCTCTTTAGTTATTATGTGAGGATATTTCTTTTTCACCATAGCCCTCAATGAGCTACCAAATATAACTTTGCAAAATCCAAGACAACAGGGTTAGCAAACTGTTCCAAGAACGGAAGGATGGAACTCTGTGTGATGAAGTCACACATCAGAAAGCAATCTCTCAGAAAGCTTCTCTCTAGTTATTATGTGAGGATATTTCCTTTTTCACCTAGGGCCCCTATGTGCTCCCAAATATCAATTTCCAGTTTCCACGATAAGAGTGTTAGTAAACTGCTTCCTGATGTCTAAAGTATAAGTCTGTGAGATGAACTCACAGATCAGAAAGAAGTTTCGCAGAAAGCTTATTTCACGTTTTGAACGGATGAAATTTCCATTATCAGCGTAGGCCTCAATGCGATCCAAAGATGCCCTTCTCAGTTTCCTCAAAGAAAGTGTTAATGGACTGCTCCACGAAACATAAGTGTAACTCTGTGAGATGAATTCACACATCACCAAGAAATTTGTAAGAAAGCTTCTTACTAGTTTTCATCTGAGGCTATTACCTTTGACACCATAAGCTTCATTGCGCTAAGAGTTATCCCATTGCAGATTTCCAGAAAAGTTAGTTAGCAAACTGATCAATGAAGAGAAACGTGTAAGTCTACTGAGTTGCATTCACTCATGGCAATGCAGTTTCTCAGAAGGCTTCTTTCCAGTTTTGATCAGAGGATATTTCCGTTTTCCCCATAGCCCTCAATGAGCGCCCAAATATTCCTTTGCAGAATCCACGACAACAGTGTTAGCAAACTGTTCCAAGAAGGGATGGGTGGAACTCTGTGTGATGAAGTCACACATCAGAAAGCAATCTCTCAGAAAGCTTCTCTCTTGTTATTATGTGAGGATATTTCCTTTTTCACCATTTGCCCCAATGGGTTTCCATATATCACTTTCCAGATTCCACGAAAAGGGTGTCAGCAAACATCTTCCTGAAGTCTAAGTTAAAAGTCTGTGAGATGAACTCACACATCAGAAGAAGATTCTCAGAAAGCTTCTTTCACGTTTTGAATGGATGAAATTTCCTTTATCAGCGTAGGCCTCAATGCGATCCAAGGAAGCCCTTCTCAGGTTCCTCAAAGACAGTGTTAATGGACTGCTCCAGGAAACATAAGTGAAACTTTGTGAGATGAATTCACACATCAACAAGAATTTTCTAAGAAAGCTTCTTTCTAGTTTTCATCTATGGATATTTCCTTTGTCACCGTAAGTTTCATTGTGCTACGAAGTATCTAATTACAGATTTCCAGAAAACTGTGTTAACAAACTGATCACTGAAGAGAAACGTGTAACTTTGTGAGTTGCATTCACACTTGGAAACACAGTTTCTCAGAAAGCTTCTCTTTAGTTATAATGTGAGGATATTTCCTTTTTCACAATAGCCCTCAATGAGCTTCCCAATTTACATCCGCAGAATCCACGACAACAGTGTTAGCAAACTTTTCCAAGAAGGGAAGGGTGGAACTCTGTGTGATGAAGTCACACATCAGAAAGCAATCTCTCAGAAAGCTTCTCTCTAGCTGTTATGTGAGGATATTTCCTTTCTCACCCCGGACGCCTATGGGTTCCGAAATATCACTTTCCAGATTCCACGAAAACTGTCTTCGCAAACTGCTTCCTGAAGTCTAACTTATAAGTTTGTGAGATGAACTCACAGAGCAAAAAGAAGTTTCTCAGAAAGCTACTTTCACGTTTTGAACGGATGAAATTTCCTTTATCATCGTAGGCCTCAATGCGATCCAAAAAAGCCCTTCTCAGGTTCCTGAAAAACAGTGTTAATGGACTGCTCCAAGAAACATAAGTGTAACTTTGTGAGATGAATTCACACATCAACAAGAAATTTCTAAGAAACTTCTTTGTAGTTTTCATCTGAGGATATTTCCTTTGTCACCGTAAGCTTCATTGCGATATGAGGTATCCCATTGCAGATTTCCAGAAAACTTAATTAGCAAACTGATCACTGAAGACAAACGTTTAACTCTTTGAGTTGCACTCACTCATGGCAGTGCAGTATCGCAGAAGGCTTCTTTGCAGTTTTAATCTGAGGATAATTCCTTTTTCAACATAGCCCTCAAAGAGCTCCCAAATATACCTCTGCAGAATCCACGACAACAGTGTTAGAAAACTGTTCCAAGAAGGGAAGGGTGGAACTCTGTGTGATAAAGTCACACATCAGGAAGCAATCTCTCAGAAAGCTTCTCTCTAGTTATTATGTGAGGATATTTCCTTTTTCACCATGGGCCCCGTTGGGCTCCAAATATCACTTTCCAGATTCCACGAAAAGGTTGTTAGCAAACTGCTTCCTGAAGTCTAAGTTATAAGTCTGTGAGATGAACTCACAGATCAGAAAGAAATTTCTCAGAAAGCTTCTTTCCCTTTTTGAAAGGATGAAAATTCCTTTATCAGCGTAGACCTCAATGCGATCCAAAGAAGCCCTTCTCTGTTTCCTCAAAGACAGGGTTAATGGAACACTCCATGAAACATAAGTGCAACTTTGTGAGATGAATTCACACATCACCAAGAAGTTTCTACGAAAGCTTCTTTCTAGTTTTCATCTGAGGATATTTCCTTTGTCTACCGTAAGTTTCATTGCGCTATGAAGTATCTAATTGCAGATTTCCAGAAAACTGTGTTAACAAACTGATCACTGAAGAGAAAAGTGTAACTCTGTGAGTTGCATTCACTCTTGGCAATGCAGTTTCTCAGAAGGCTTCTTTCCAGTTCTGATCTGAGGATATTTCCTTTCTCACCATAGCCCTCAATGAGCTCCCAAATATACCTCTGCAGAATCCACGACAAGAGTGTTAGCCAACTGTTCCGAGAAGGGAAGGGTGGAACACTGTGTGATGAAGTCACACATCAGAAAGCAATCTCTCGAAAGTTTCTCTCTAGTTATTATGTGAAGATATTTCCTTTTTCACCATGGGCCCTTAAGGGCTCCCAAATATCACTTTCCAGTATCCCCGAAAAGAGTGTACGCAATGCGCTTCCTGAATTCTAAGTCATAAGTCTGTGAGATGTACTCACAGATCAGAAAGAAGATTCTCAGAAAGCTTATTTCACGTTTTTAAACGGATTGAAATTTCCTTTCATCAGCGTAGCTACAATGCGCTCCAAGAAGCCCTCTCAGGTGCCTGCAAGACCAGTGTTTAATGGACTGCTTCACTATAAATAAGTGGTAAACTCTGTGAGAATGAATTCACACATCACCAAAAAGTTTCCTACGAATGCTTACTTTCTGTATTCCAATCTGATGGTATTGCCTTTGTACACCGTAGGCCTTTGATGCTCTGAAGATAATTTCCCCGAGGATTTCCAGAAAACTATGTTAGAACCTGATCACTGAAGAGACACGTGTAACTCTGTAGTTTGCATTCCAACATGCAATGTAGTCTCTCAGAAAGCTTCTCTTTTACGTAATTATGTGAGGATCTTTCCTTTTTCACCATAGCCCTCAATGAGCTCCCAAATATCACATCGCAGAATATACAACAACAGTGTTAGCCAACTGTTCCAAGAGGAATGGTGGAACTCTGTGTGATGAAGTCACACATCAGAAAGCCATCTCTCAGAAAGATTCTCTCTAGTTATAATGTGAGGATGTTTCCTTTTTCACGATGGGCCCCTATGGGCTCCCAAATATCACTTTGAAGAATCCATGAAAAGAGTGTTTGCAAAATGCTTCCTGAAGTCTAAGTTATAATTCTGTGAGATGAACTCACAGATCAGAAAGAAGTTTCTCGGAAAGCTTCTTTCACGTTTTGTACTGATGAAATTTCCTTTTTCAGCGTAGGCCTCAATGCGATTCAAAGAAGCCCTTCTCAGGTTCCTCAAAGAGAGTGCTAATGGACTGCTTCTCGAAACATAAGTGTAACTTTGTGAGATGAATTCACACATCACCAAGAAGTTTCTAAGAAAACTTCTTTCTAGTTTTCACCAGTGTATATTTCCTTTGTGCTCGTAAGGTTCTTTGCGCTATGAAGTATCTAATTGCAGATTTCCAGAAAACTGTGTTAACAAACAGATCACTGAAGAGAAACGTGTAGCTCTGTGAGTTGCATTCACTCATGGCAATGCAGTTTCTCAGAAAGCTTCTCTTCAGTTATTATGTGAGGATATTTCCTTTTTCACCATAGCCCTCAATGACCTCCCAAATATACCTCTGCAGAATGCACGGCAACAGTGTTAGGAAACTGCTCCAAGAAGGGAAGAGTGGAACTCTGTGTGATGAAGTCACACATCAGAAAGCAATCTCTCAGAATTCTCCTCTCTAGTTATAATGTGAGGATATTTCCTTTTTCACCATGGGCCCTATGGGCTCCCATATATCACTTTCCAGGTTCCACGAAAAGAGTGTCAGCAACCTGCTTTCTGGAGTCTAAGTTATAAGTCTGTGAGATGAACTCACAGATCAGAAAGGAGATTCTCAGAAAGCTTCTTTCACGTTTGGAACGGATGAAATTTCCTTTATCTGCAGAGGCCTCAATGCGATCCAAGGAAGCTTCTCTTTAGTTATTATGTGAGGATATTTCTTTTTCACCATAGCCCTCAATGAGCTACCAAATATAACTTTGCAAAATCCACAACAACAGGGTTAGCAAACTGTTCCAAGAACGGAAGGATGGAACTCTGTGTGATGAAGTCACACATCAGAAAGCAATCTCTCAGAAAGCTTCTCTCTAGTTATTATGTGAGGATATTTCCTTTTTCACCTAGGGCCCCTATGGGCTCCCAAATATCAATTTCCAGTTTCCACGATAAGAATGTTAGCAAACTGCTTCCTGATGTCTAAAGTATAAGTCTGTGAGATGAACTCACAGATCAGAAAGAAGTTTCGCAGAAAGCTTATTTCACGTTTTGAACGGATGAAATTTCCATTATCAGCGTAGGCCTCAATGCGATCCAAAGATGCCCTTCTCAGTTTCCTCAAAGAAAGTGTTAATGGACTGCTCCACGAAACATAAGTGTAACTCTGTGAGATGAATTCACACATCACCAAGAAATTTGTAAGAAAGCTTCTTTCTAGTTTTCATCTGAGGCTATTACCTTTGACACCATAAGCTTCATTGCGCTAAGAGTTATCCCATTGCAGATTTCCAGAAAAGTTAGTTAGCAAACTGATCAATGAAGAGAAACGTGTAAGTCTATGAGTTGCATTCACTCATGGCAATGCAGTTTCTCAGAAGGCTTCTTTCCAGTTTTGATCAGAGGATATTTCCGTTTTCCCCATAGCCCTCAATGAGCGCCCAAATATTCCTTTGCAGAATCCACGACAACAGTGTTAGCAAACTGTTCCAAGAAGGGATGGGTGGAACTCTGTGTGATGAAGTCACACATCAGAAAGCAATCTCTCAGAAAGCTTCTCTCTTGTTATTATGTGAGGATATTTCCTTTTTCACCATTTGCCCCAATGGGTTTCCATATATCACTTTCCAGATTCCACGAAAAGGGTGTCAGCAAACATCTTCCTGAAGTCTAAGTTAAAAGTCTGTGAGATGAACTCACACATCAGAAGAAGATTCTCAGAAAGCTTCTTTCACGTTTTGAATGGATGAAATTTCCTTTATCAGCGTAGGCCTCAATGCGATCCAAGGAAGCCCTTCTCAGGTTCCTCAAAGACAGTGTTAATGGACTGCTCCAGGAAACATAAGTGAAACTTTGTGAGATGAATTCACACATCAACAAGAATTTTCTAAGAAAGCTTCTTTCTAGTTTTCATCTATGGATATTTCCTTTGTCACCGTAAGTTTCATTGTGCTACGAAGTATCTAATTACAGATTTCCAGAAAACTGTGTTAACAAACTGATCACTGAAGAGAAACGTGTAACTTTGTGAGTTGTATTCACACTTGGAAACACAGTTTCTCAGAAAGCTTCTCTTTAGTTATAATGTGAGGATATTTCCTTTTTCACAATAGCCCTCAATGAGCTTCCCAATTTACATCCGCAGAATCCACGACAACAGTGTTAGCAAACTTTTCCAAGAAGGGAAGGGTGGAACTCTGTGTGATGAAGTCACACATCAGAAAGCAATCTCTCTGAAAGCTTCTCTCTAGTTATTATTAGAGGATATTTCCTTTTTCACCATCGGACGCCTATGGGTTCCGAAATATCACTTTCCAGATTCCACGAAAGACTGTTTCGCAAACTGCTTCCTGAAGTCTAACTTATAAGTTTGTGAGATGAACTCACAGAGCAAAAAGAAGTTTCTCAGAAAGCTACTTTCACGTTTTGAACGGATGAAATTTCCTTTATCATCGTAGGCCTCAATGCGATCCAAAGAAGCCCTTCTCAGGTTCCTCAAAGACAGTGTTAATGGACTGCTCCACGAAACATAAGTGTAACTTTGTGAGATGAATTCACACATCACCAAGAAGTTTCTAAGAAAGCTTCTTTCTAGTTTTCATCTTGGATATTTCCTTTGTCACCGTAAGCTTCATTGCGACTATGAAGTATCCAATTGCAGATTTCCAGAAAACTTAGTTAGCAAACTGATCACTGAAGAGAAACGTGTAAGCTCTGTGAGTTGCATTCACACATGGCAATGCAGTTTCTCAGAAAGCTTCTCTTTAGTTATTATGTGAGGATAATTCCTTTTTCAACATAGCCCTCAAAGAGCTCCCAAATATACCTCTGCAGAATCCACGACAACAGTGTTAGAAAACTGTTCCAAGAAGGGAAGGGTGGAACTCTGTGTGATAAAGTCACACATCAGGAAGCAATCTCTCAGAAAGCTTCTCTCTAGTTATTATGTGAGGATATTTCCTTTTTCACCATGGGCCCCGTTGGGCTCCAAATATCACTTTCCAGATTCCACGAAAAGGTTGTTAGCAAACTGCTTCCTGAAGTCTAAGTTATAAGTCTGTGAGATGAACTCACAGATCAGAAAGAAATTTCTCAGAAAGCTTCTTTCCCTTTTTGAAAGGATGAAAATTCCTTTATCAGCGTAGACCTCAATGCGATCCAAAGAAGCCCTTCTCTGTTTCCTCAAAGACAGGGTTAATGGAACACTCCATGAAACATAAGTGCAACTTTGTGAGATGAATTCACACATCACCAAGAAGTTTCTACGAAAGCTTCTTTCTAGTTTTCATCTGAGGATATTTCCTTTGTCACCGTAAGTTTCATTGCGCTATGAAGTATCTAATTGCAGATTTCCAGAAAACTGTGTTAACAAACTGATCACTGAAGAGAAAAGTGTAACTCTGTGAGTTGCATTCACTCTTGGCAATGCAGTTTCTCAGAAGGCTTCTTTCCAGTTCTGATCTGAGGATATTTCCTTTCTCACCATAGCCCTCAATGAGCTCCCAAATATACCTCTGCAGAATCCACGACAAGAGTGTTAGCCAACTGTTCCGAGAAGGGAAGGGTGGAACACTGTGTGATGAAGTCACACATCAGAAAGCAATCTCTCGAAAGTTCTCTCTAGTTATTATGTGAAGATATTTCCTTTTTCACCATGGGCCCCTTAAGGGCTCCCAAATATCACTTTCCAGTATCCCCGAAAAGAGTGTACGCAATGCGCTTCCTGAATTCTAAGTCATAAGTCTGTGAGATGAACTCACAGATCAGAAAGAAGATTTCTCAGAAAGCTTCTTTCACGTTTTGAACGGATGAAATTTCCTTTATCAGCGTAGGCCTCAATGCGATCCAAGGAAGCCCTTCTCAGGTTCCTCAAAGACATGGTTAATGGACTGCTCCACTAAACATAAGTGTAACTCGGTGAGATGAATTCACACATCACAAGAAGTTTCTACGAAAGCTTCTTTCTAGTTTTCAATCTGAGGATATTTCCTTTGTCACCGTAAGGTTCATTGCGCTATGAAGTATCTAATTACAGATTTCCAGAAAACTTGTTAACAAACTGATCACTGAAGAGAAACGTGTAACTCTGTTAGTTGCATTCACACATGGCAATGCTAGTTTGCTCAGAAAGCTTCTCTTTAGTAATTATGTGAGGATATTTCCCTTTTCACCATAGCCCTCAATGAGCTCCCAAATATACCTCTGCCGAATATACAACAACAGTGTTAGCAAACTGTTCCAAGAAGGGAAGGGTGGAACTCTGTGTGATGAAGTCACACATCAGAAAGCAATCTCTCAGAAAGCTTCTCTCTAGTTATTATGTGAGGATATTTCCTTTTTCACCATGGGCCCCTATGGGCTCCCTAAATATCACTTTCCAGATCCATGAAAAGAGTCTTAGCAATCTGCTTCCTGAATGTCTAAGTTATAAGTCTGTGAGATGAACTCACAGATCAGAAAGAAGTTTCTCAGAAAGCTTCTTTCACGTTTTGAAAGGATGAAATTTCCTTTATCAGCGTAGGCCTCAATGCGATCCAAGAAGCCCTTCTCAGGTTCCTCAAAGACAGTGTTAATGGACTGCTCCACGAAACATAAGTGTAACTTTGTGAGATGAATTCACACATCACCAAGAAGTTTCTAAGGAAGCTTCTTTCTAGTTTTCATCTGAGGATATTTCCGTTGTCACGTAAGCTTCATTGCGCTATAAGTATCCATTGCAGATTTCCAGAAAACTTAGTTAGCAAACTGATCCACTGAAGAGAAACGTGTAGCTCTGTGAGTTGCATCACACATAGCAATGCAGTTTCTCAGAACGCTTCTCTTTAGTTATTATGTGAGGATATTTCCTTTTTCACCTTAGCCCTCAATGAGCTCCCAAATATTCCTTTGCAGAATCCACGGACAACAGTGTTGGCAAACTGCTCCAAGAAGGGAAGAGTGGAACTCTGTGTGATGAAGTCACACATCAGAAAGCAATCTCTCAGAATTCTCCTCTCTAGTTATAATGTGAGGATATTTCCTTTTTCACCATGGGCCCTATGGGCTCCCATATATCACTTTCCAGGTTCCACGAAAAGAGTGTCAGCAACCTGCTTTCTGGAGTCTAAGTTATAAGTCTGTGAGATGAACTCACAGATCAGAAAGGAGATTCTCAGAAAGCTTCTTTCACGTTTGGAACGGATGAAATTTCCTTTATCTGCGGAGGCCTCAATGCGATCCAAGGAAGCTTCTCTTTAGTTATTATGTGAGGATATTTCTTTTTCACCATAGCCCTCAATGAGCTACCAAATATAACTTTGCAAAATCCACGACAACAGGGTTAGCAAACTGTTCCAAGAACGGAAGGATGGAACTCTGTGTGATGAAGTCACACATCAGAAAGCAATCTCTCAGAAAGCTTCTCTCTAGTTATTATGTGAGGATATTTCCTTTTTCACCTAGGGCCCCTATGGGCTCCCAAATATCAATTTCCAGTTTCCATGAAAAGAGTGTTAGCAAACTGCTTCCTGATGTCTAAAGTATAAGTCTGTGAGATGAACTCACAGATCAGAAAGAAGTTTCGCAGAAAGCTTATTTCACGTTTTGAACGGATGAAATTTCCATTATCAGCGTAGGCCTCAATGCGATCCAAAGATGCCCTTCTCAGTTTCCTCAAAGAAAGTGTTAATGGACTGCTCCACGAAACATAAGTGTAACTCTGTGAGATGAATTCACACATCACCAAGAAATTTGTAAGAAAGCTTCTTTCTAGTTTTCATCTGAGGCTATTACCTTTGACACCATAAGCTTCATTGCGCTAAGAGTTATCCCATTGCAGATTTCCAGAAAAGTTAGTTAGCAAACTGATCAATGAAGAGAAACGTGTAAGTCTATGAGTTGCATTCACTCATGGCAATGCAGTTTCTCAGAAGGCTTCTTTCCAGTTTTGATCAGAGGATATTTCCGTTTTCCCCATAGCCCTCAATGAGCGCCCAAATATTCCTTTGCAGAATCCACGACAACAGTGTTAGCAAACTGTTCCAAGAAGGGATGGGTGGAACTCTGTGTGATGAAGTCACACATCAGAAAGCAATCTCTCAGAAAGCTTCTCTCTTGTTATTATGTGAGGATATTTCCTTTTTCACCATTTGCCCCAATGGGTTTCCATATATCACTTTCCAGATTCCACGAAAAGGGTGTCAGCAAACATCTTCCTGAAGTCTAAGTTAAAAGTCTGTGAGATGAACTCACACATCAGAAGAAGATTCTCAGAAAGCTTCTTTCACGTTTTGAATGGATGAAATTTCCTTTATCAGCGTAGGCCTCAATGCGATCCAAGGAAGCCCTTCTCAGGTTCCTCAAAGACAGTGTTAATGGACTGCTCCAGGAAACATAAGTGAAACTTTGTGAGATGAATTCACACATCAACAAGAATTTTCTAAGAAAGCTTCTTTCTAGTTTTCATCTATGGATATTTCCTTTGTCACCGTAAGTTTCATTGTGCTACGAAGTATCTAATTACAGATTTCCAGAAAACTGTGTTAACAAACTGATCACTGAAGAGAAACGTGTAACTTTGTGAGTTGTATTCACACTTGGAAACACAGTTTCTCAGAAAGCTTCTCTTTAGTTATAATGTGAGGATATTTCCTTTTTCACAATAGCCCTCAATGAGCTTCCCAATTTACATCCGCAGAATCCACGACAACAGTGTTAGCAAACTTTTCCAAGAAGGGAAGGGTGGAACTCTGTGTGATGAAGTCACACATCAGAAAGCAATCTCTCAGAAAGCTTCTCTCTAGCTGTTATGTGAGGATATTTCCTTTCTCACCCCGGACGCCTATGGGTTCCGAAATATCACTTTCCAGATTCCACGAAAACTGTCTTCGCAAACTGCTTCCTGAAGTCTAACTTATAAGTTTGTGAGATGAACTCACAGAGCAAAAAGAAGTTTCTCAGAAAGCTACTTTCACGTTTTGAACGGATGAAATTTCCTTTATCATCGTAGGCCTCAATGCGATCCAAAAAAGCCCTTCTCAGGTTCCTGAAAGACAGTGTTAATGGACTGCTCCAAGAAACATAAGTGTAACTTTGTGAGATGAATTCACACATCAACAAGAAATTTCTAAGAAAGCTTCTTTGTAGTTTTCATCTGAGGATATTTCCTTTGTCACCGTAAGCTTCAATGCGATATGAGGTATCCCATTGCAGATTTCCAGAAAACTTAATTAGCAAACTGATCACTGAAGACAAACGTTTAACTCTTTGAGTTGCACTTCACTCATGGCAGTGCAGTATCGCAGAAGGCTTCTTTGCAGTTTTAATCTGAGGATAATTCCTTTTTCAACATAGCCCTCAAAGAGCTCCCAAATATACCTCTGCAGAATCCACGACAACAGTGTTAGAAAACTGTTCCAAGAAGGGAAGGGTGGAACTCTGTGTGATAAAGTCACACATCAGGAAGCAATCTCTCAGAAAGCTTCTCTCTAGTTATTATGTGAGGATATTTCCTTTTTCACCATGGGCCCCGTTGGGCTCCAAATATCACTTTCCAGATTCCACGAAAAGGTTGTTAGCAAACTGCTTCCTGAAGTCTAAGTTATAAGTCTGTGAGATGAACTCACAGATCAGAAAGAAATTTCTCAGAAAGCTTCTTTCCCTTTTTGAAAGGATGAAAATTCCTTTATCAGCGTAGACCTCAATGCGATCCAAAGAAGCCCTTCTCTGTTTCCTCAAAGACAGGGTTAATGGAACACTCCATGAAACATAAGTGCAACTTTGTGAGATGAATTCACACATCACCAAGAAGTTTCTACGAAAGCTTCTTTCTAGTTTTCATCTGAGGATATTTCCTTTGTCACCGTAAGTTTCATTGCGCTATGAAGTATCTAATTGCAGATTTCCAGAAAACTGTGTTAACAAACTGATCACTGAAGAGAAAAGTGTAACTCTGTGAGTTGCATTCACTCTTGGCAATGCAGTTTCTCAGAAGGCTTCTTTCCAGTTCTGATCTGAGGATATTTCCTTTCTCACCATAGCCCTCAATGAGCTCCCAAATATACCTCTGCAGAATCCACGACAAGAGTGTTAGCCAACTGTTCCGAGAAGGGAAGGGTGGAACACTGTGTGATGAAGTCACACATCAGAAAGCAATCTCTCGAAAGTTTCTCTCTAGTTATTATGTGAAGATATTTCCTTTTTCACCATGGGCCCTTAAGGGCTCCCAAATATCACTTTCCAGTATCCCCGAAAAGAGTGTACGCAATGCGCTTCCTGAATTCTAAGTCATAAGTCTGTGAGATGAACTCACAGATCAGAAAGAACTTTCTCAGAAAGCTTCTTTCACGTTTTGAACGGATGAAATTTCACTTATCAGCGTAGGCCTCAATGCGATCCAAAGAAGCCCTTCTCAGGTTCCTCAAAGAAAGTGTTAATGGACTGATCCATGAAATATAAGTGTAACTTCTGTGAGATGAATTCAACATCACCAAGAATTTGCTACGAAGCTTCTTTCTAGTATTCATCTGAGGATATTGCCTTTGACACCGTAAGCTTCATTGCGCTAAGAGTATCCCATTGCAGATTTCAGAAAACTAGTAGCAAACTGATCACTGAAGAGAAACGTGTAACTCTGTGAGTTGCATTCACTCATGGCAATGCAGTTCTCAGAAGCTTCTTTCACGTTTGATCTGAGGATATTCCTTTTTCACCATAGCCCTCAATGAGCTCCAAATATAACCTTTGCAGAATCCACGACAACAGTGTTAGCAAACTGTTCCAAGAAGGGAATGGTGGAACTCTGTGTGATGAAGTCACACAATCGAAAGCAATCTCTCAGAAAGATTCTCTCTAGTTATAATGTGAGGATAGTTTCCTTCTTTCACGATGGGCCCTATGGGCTCCCAAATATCACTTTCGAAGATCCACTGAAAAGAGTGTTTGCAAAATGCTTCCTGAAGTCTAAGTTATAAGTCTGTGAGATGAACTCACAGATCAGAAAGAAGTTTCTCGGAAAGCTTCTTTCACGTTTTGTACTGATGAAATTTCCTTTTCAGCGTAGGCCTCAATGCGATTCAAAGAAGCCCTTCTCAGGTTCCTCAAAGAGAGTGCTAATGGACTGCTTCATCGAAACATAAGTGTAACTTTGTGAGATGAATTCACACATCAACAAGAAGTTTCTAAGAAAGCTTCTTTCTAGTTTTCATCCAGTGTATATTTCCTTTGTGCTCGTAAGGTTCATTGCGCTATGAAGTATCTAATTGCAGATTTCCAGAAAACTGTGTTAACAAACTGATCACTGAAGAGAAACGTGTAACTCTGAGAGTTCCATCCACACCATATAGCAATGCAGTTTCTCAGAACGCTTCTCTTTAGTTATTATGTGAGGAGATTTCCTTTTTCACCTTAGCCCTCAATGAGCTCCCAAATATTCCTTTGCAGAATCCACGACAACAGTGTGGCAAACTGCTCCAAGAAGGGAAGAGTGGAACTCTGTGTGATGAAGTCACACATCAGAAAGCAATCTCTCAGAATTCTCCTCTCTAGTTATAATGTGAGGATATTTCCTTTTTCACCATGGGCGGGCTCCCATATCACTTTCCAGGTTCCACGAAAAGAGTGTCAGCAACCTGCTTTCTGGAGTCTAAGTTATAAGTCTGTGAGATGAACTCACAGATCAGAAAGGAGATTCTCAGAAAGCTTCTTTCACGTTTGGAACGGATGAAATTTCCTTTCTGCGGAGGCCTCAATGCGATCCAAGGAAGCTTCTCTTTAGTTATTATGTGAGGATATTTCTTTTTCACCATAGCCCTCAATGAGCTACCAAATATAACTTGCAGAATCCACGACAACAGTGTTAGCAAACTGTTCCAAGAAGGAAGGATGGAACTCTGTGTGATGAAGTCACACATCAGAAAGCAATCTCTCAGAAAGCTTCTCTCTAGTTATTATGTGAGGATATTTCCTTTTTCACCATAGGGCCCCTATGGGCTCCCAAATATCACTTTCCAGATTCCACTGAAAAGAGTGTTAGCAAACTGCTTCCTGAATGTCTAAGTTATAAGTCTGTGAGATGAACTCACAGATCAGAAAGAAGTTTCGCAGAAAGCTTCTTTCACGTTTTGAACGGATGAAATTTCCTTATCAGCGTAGGCCTCAATGCGATCCAAAGAATGCCCTTCTCAGTTTCCTCAAAGACAGTGTTAATGGACTGCTCCACGAAACATAAGTGTAACTCTGTGAGATGAATTCACACATCACCAAGAAGTTTGTAAGAAAGCTTCTTTCTAGTTTTCATCTGAGGATATTACTTTGTACACCGTAAGCTTCATTGCGCTAAGAGTTATCCCATTGCAGATTTCCAGAAAAGTAGTTAGCAAACTGATCAATGAAGAGAAACGTGTAAGTCTACGAGTTGCATTCACTCATGGCAATGCAGTTTCTCAGAAGGCTTCTTTCCAGTTTTGATCAGAGGATATTTCCGTTTTCCCCATAGCCCTCAATGAGCGCCCAAATATTCCTTTGCAGAATCCACGACAACAGTGTTAGCAAACTGTTCCAAGAAGGGATGGGTGGAACTCTGTGTGATGAAGTCACACATCAGAAAGCAATCTCTCAGAAAGCGTCTCTCTAGTTATTATGTGAGGATATTTCCTTTTTCACCATGGGCCCCGTTGGGCTCCAAATATCACTTTCCAGATTCCACGAAAAGGTTGTTAGCAAACTGCTTCCTGAAGTCTAAGTTATAAGTCTGTGAGATGAACTCACAGATCAGAAAGAAATTTCTCAGAAAGCTTCTTTCCCTTTTTGAAAGGATGAAAATTCCTTTATCAGCGTAGACCTCAATGCGATCCAAGAAGCCCTTCTCAGGTTCCTCAAAGACAGGGTTAATGGAACACTCCATGAAACATAAGTGCAACTTTGTGAGATGAATTCACACATCACCAAGAAGTTTCTACGAAAGCTTCTTTCTAGTTTTCATCTGAGGATATTTCCTTTGTCACCGTAAGTTTCATTGCGCTATGAAGTATCTAATTGCAGATTTCCAGAAAACTGTGTTAACAAACTGATCACTGAAGAGAAAAGTGTAACTCTGTGAGTTGCATTCAGTCATTGGCAATGCAGTTTCTCAGAAGGCTTCTTTCCAGTTCTGATCTGAGGATATTTCCTTTCTTCACCATAGCCCTCAATGAGCTCCCAAATATACCTCTGCAGAATCCACGACAAGAGTGTTAGCCAACTGTTCCGAGAAGGGAAGGGTGGAACACTGTGTGATGAAGTCACACATCAGAAAGCAATCTCTCGAAAGTTTCTCTCTAGTTATTATGTGAAGATATTTCCTTTTTCACCATGGGCCCTTATGGGCTCCCAAATATCACTTTCCAGTATCCCCGAAAAGAGTGTACGCAATGCGCTTCCTGAATTCTAAGTCTATAAGTCTGTGAGATGAACTCACAGATCAGAAAGAAGTTTCTCAGAAAGCTTTATTTCACCTTTTGAACGGATGAAATTTCCTTCATCAGCGTAGGCCTCAATGCGATCCAAAGAAGCCCTTCTCAGGTTCCTCAAAGAAAGTGTTAATGGACTGATCCATGAAATATAAGTGTAACTTTGTGAGATGAATTCACACACCACCAAAAGTTCCTACGCATGCTACTTTTAGTATTTCTTCTGAGGGTATTGCCTTTGACACCGTAAGCTTCATTGCTCTAAGAAATGCCCCGAGGCAGATTTCCAGAAAACTATGTTAGAACCTGATCACTGAAGAGAAACGTGTAACTCTGTGAGTTGCATTCACACATGGCAATGCAGTTTCTCAGAAAGCTTCTCTTTAGTTATTATGTGAGGATATTTCCTTTTTCACCATAGCCCTCAATGAGCTCCCAAATATAACATTGCAGAATCCACGACAACAGTGTTAGCAAACTGTTCCAAGAAGGGAAGGGTGGAACTCTGTGTGATGAAGTCACACATCAGAAAGCAATCTCTCAGAAAGATTCTCTCTAGTTATAATGTGAGGATAGTTTCCTTCTTTCACCATGGGCCCCTATGGGCTCCCAAATATCACTTTGAAGAATCCACGAAAGAGTGTTTGCAAAATGCTTCCTGAAGTCTAAGTTATAAGTCTGTGAGATGAACTCACAGATCAGAAAGAAGTTTCTCAGAAAGCTTCTTTCACGTTTTGTACTGATGAAATTTCCTTTTCAGCGTAGGCCTCAATGCGATTCAAAGAAGCCCTTCTCAGGTTCCTCAAAGAGAGTGCTTAATGGACTGCTTCTCGAAACATAAGTGTAACTTTGTGAGATGAATTCACACATCACCAAGAAGTTTCTAAGAAAACTTCTTTCTAGTTTTCACCAGTGTATATTTCCTTGTGCTCGTAAGGTTCTTTGCGCTATGAAGTATCTAATTGCAGATTTCCAGAAAACTGTGTTAACAAACAGATCACTGAAGAGAAACGTGTAACTCTGAGAGTTCCATCCACACCTAGCAATGCAGTTTCTCAGAACGCTTCTCTTTAGTTATTATGTGAGGAGATTTCCTTTTTCACCTTAGCCCTCAATGAGCTCCCAAATATTCCTTTGCAGAATCCACGACAACAGTGTTGGCAAACTGCTCCAAGAAGGGAAGAGTGGAACTCTGTGTGATGAAGTCACACATCAGAAAGCAATCTCTCAGAATTCTCCTCTCTAGTTATAATGTGAGGATATTTCCTTTTTCACCATGGGCCTTATGGGCTCCCATATATCACTTTCCAGGTTCCACGAAAAGAGTGTCAGCAACCTGCTTTCTGGAGTCTAAGTTATAAGTCTGTGAGATGAACTCACAGATCAGAAAGGAGATTCTCAGAAAGCTTCTTTCACGTTTGGAACGGATGAAATTTCCTTTATCTGCGGAGGCCTCAATGCGATCCAAGGAAGCTTCTCTTTAGTTATTATGTGAGGATATTTCTTTTCACCATAGCCCTCAATGAGCTACCAAATATAACTTTGCAAAATCCACGACAACAGGGTTAGCAAACTGTTCCAAGAACGGAAGGATGGAACTCTGTGTGATGAAGTCACACATCAGAAAGCAATCTCTCAGAAAGCTTCTCTCTAGTTATTATGTGAGGATATTTCCTTTTTCACCTAGGGCCCCTATGGGCTCCCAAATATCAATTTCCAGTTTCCATGAAAAGAGTGTTAGCAAACTGCTTCCTGATGTCTAAAGTATAAGTCTGTGAGATGAACTCACAGATCAGAAAGAAGTTTCGCAGAAAGCTTATTTCACGTTTTGAACGGATGAAATTTCCATTATCAGCGTAGGCCTCAATGCGATCCAAAGATGCCCTTCTCAGTTTCCTCAAAGAAAGTGTTAATGGACTGCTCCACGAAACATAAGTGTAACTCTGTGAGATGAATTCACACATCACCAAGAAATTTGTAAGAAAGCTTCTTTCTAGTTTTCATCTGAGGCTATTACCTTTGACACCATAAGCTTCATTGCGCTAAGAGTTATCCCATTGCAGATTTCCAGAAAAGTTAGTTAGCAAACTGATCACTGAAGAGAAACGTGTAAGTCTACGAGTTGCATTCACTCATGGCAATGCAGTTTCTCAGAAGGCTTCTTTCCAGTTTTGATCAGAGGATATTTCCGTTTTCCCCATAGCCCTCAATGAGCGCCCAAATATTCCTTGCAGAATCCACGACAACAGTGTTAGCAAACTGTTCCAAGAAGGGATGGGTGGAACTCTGTGTGATGAAGTCACACATCAGAAAGCAATCTCTCAGAAAGCTTCTCTCTAGTTATTATGTGAGGATATTTCCTTTTTCACCATGGGCCCCGTATGGGCTCCAAATATCACTTTCCAGATTCCACGAAAAGGTGTTAGCAAACTGCTTCCTGAAGTCTAAGTTATAAGTCTGTGAGATGAACTCACAGATCAGAAAGAAGTTTCTCAGAAAGCTTCTTTCACGTTTTGAACGGATGAAATTTCCTTTATCAGCGTAGCCTCAATGCGATCCAAGGAAGCCCTTCTCAGTTTCCTCAAAGACAGTGTTAATGGACTGCTCCATGAAACATAAGTGAACTTTGTGAGATGAATTCACACATCACCAAGAAGTTTCTACGAAAGCTTCTTTCTAGTTTTCATCTGAGGATATTTCCTTTGTCACCGTAAGTTCATTGCGCTATGAAGTATCCTATTGCAGATTTCCAGAAAACTGTAGTTAACAAACTGATCACTGAAGAGAAAAGTGTAACTCTGTGAGTTGCATTCAGCTCATGGCAATGCAGTTTCTCAGAAGGCTTCTTTCCAGTTCTGATCTGAGGATATTTCCTTTTTCACCATAGCCCTCAATGAGCTCCCAATATACTCTGCAGAATCCACGACAACAGTGTTAGCAAACTGTTCCAAGAAGGGAAGGGTGGAACTCTGTGTGATGAAGTCACACATCAGAAAGCAATCTCTCAGAAAGCTTCTCTCTAGTTATTATGTGAGGATATTTCCTTTTTCACCATGGGCCCCTATGGGCTCCAAATATCACTTTCCAGATTCCACGAAAAGAGTGTTAGCAACTGCTTCCTGAAGTCTAAGTTATAAGTCTGTGAGATGAACTCACAGATCAGAAAGAAGTTTCTCAGAAAGCTTCTTTCACGTTTTGAACGGATGAAATTTCCTTTGTCAGCGTAGGCCTCAATGCGATCCAAGGAAGCCCTTCTCAGGTTCCCAAAAGACAGTGTTAATGGACTGCTCCACGAAACATAAGTGTAACTCTGTGAGATGAATTCACACATCACCAAGACGTTTCTAAGAAAGCTTCTTTCTAGTTTTATCTGAGGATATTTCCTTGTCACCGTAAGCTTCATTGCGCTAAGAAGGTATCCCATTGCAGATTTCCAGAAAACTATGTTAGCAAACTGATCACTGAAGAGAAACGTGTAACTCTGTGAGTTGCATTCACCATGGCAATGCAGTTTCTCAGAAGGCTTCTTTCCAGTTATTATCTGAGGATATTTCCTTTTTCACCATAGCCCTCAATGAGCTCCCAAATATAACCTTTGCAGAATCCACGACAACAGTGTTAGCAAACTGTTCCAAGAAGGGAAGGGTGGAACTCTGTGTGATGAAGTCACACATCAGAAAGCAATCTCTCAGAAAGCTTCTCTCTAGTTATTATGTGAGGATATTTCCTTTTTCACATGGGCCCCTATGGGCTCCCAAATATCACTTTCCAGATCCACGAAAAGAGTGTTAGCAAACTGCTTCCTGAAGTCTAAGTTATAAGTCTGTGAGATGAACTCACAGATCAGAAAGAAGTTTCTCAGAAAGCTTCTTTCACGTTTGAACGGATGAAATTTCCTTTTATCAGCGTAGGCCTCAATGCGATCCAAGAAGCCCTTCTCAGGTTCCTCAAAGAGAGTGCTAATGGACTAGCTTCTCCGAAACATAAGTGTAACTTTGTGAGATGAATTCACACATCACCAAGAAGTTTCTAAGAAAACTTCTTTCTAGTTTTCACCAGTGTATATTTCCTTTGTGCTCGTAAGGTTCATTTGCGCTATGAAGTATCTAATTGCAGATTTCCAGAAAACTGTGTTAACAAAAGATCACTGAAGAGAAACGTGTAACTCTGAGAGTTCCATCCACACATAGCAATGCAGTTTCTCAGAACGCTTCTCTTTAGTTATTATGTGAGGAGATTTCCTTTTTCACCTTAGCCCTCAATGAGCTCCCAAATATTCCTTGCAGAATCCACGACAACAGTGTTAGGCAAACTGCTCCAAGAAGGGAAGAGTGGAACTCTGTGTGATGAAGTCACACTCAGAAAGCAATCTCTCAGAATTCTCCTCTCTAGTTATAATGTGAGGATATTTCCTTTTTCACCATGGGCCCTATGGGCTCCCATATATCACTTTCCAGGTTCCACGAAAAGAGTGTCAGCAACCTGCTTTCTGGAGTCTAAGTTATAAGTCTGTGAGATGAACTCACAGATCAGAAAGGAGATTCTCAGAAAGCTTCTTTCACGTTTGGAACGGATGAAATTTCCTTTATCTGCGGAGGCCTCAATGCGATCCAAGGAAGCTTCTCTTTAGTTATTATGTGAGGATATTTCTTTTTCACCATAGCCCTCAATGAGCTACCAAATATAACTTTGCAAAATCCACGACAACAGGGTTAGCAAACTGTTCCAAGAACGGAAGGATGGAACTCTGTGTGATGAAGTCACACATCAGAAAGCAATCTCTCAGAAAGCTTCTCTCTAGTTATTATGTGAGGATATTTCCTTTTTCACCTAGGGCCCCTATGGGCTCCCAAATATCAATTTCCAGTTTCCATGAAAAGAGTGTTAGCAAACTGCTTCCTGAAGGTCTAAGCTATAAGTCTGTGAGATGAACTCACAGATCAGAAAGAGTTTCTCAGAAAGCTTATTTCACGTTTTGAACGGATGAAATTTCCATTTCAGCGTAGGCCTCAATGCGATCCAAGATAGCCCTTCTCAGTTTCCTCAAAGAAAGTGTTAATGGACTGCTCCACGAAACATAAGTGTAACTCTGTGAGATGAATTCACACATCAACAAGAAAGTTTCTAAGAAAGCTTCTTCTAGTTTTCATCTGAGGATATTCCTTTGTACACCATAAGCTTCATTGCGCTAAGAGTATCCCATTGCAGATTTCCAGAAAACTTAGTTAGCAAACTGATCACTGAAGAGAAACGTGTAAGTCTAGTGAGTTGCATTCACTCATGGCAATGCAGTTTCTCAGAAGGCTTCTTTCCAGTTTTGATCTGAGGATATTTCCTTTTTCACCATAGCCCTCAATGAGCTCCCAAATATACCTTTGCAGAATCCCGACAACAGTGTTAGCAAACTGTTCCAAGAAGGGAATGGGTGGAACTCTGTGTGATGAAGTCACACATCAGAAAGCAATCTCTCAGAAAGCTTCTCTCTAGTTATTATGTGAGGATATTTCCTTTTCTCACCATTGGCCCCAATGGGCTTCCAATATCACTTTCCAGATTCCACGAAAGGAGTGTCAGCAAACATGCTTCCTGAAGTCTAAGTTATAAGTCTGTGAGATGAACTCACAGATCAGAAAGAGATTCTCAGAAAGCTTCTTTCACGTTTGAATGGATGAAATTTCCTTTATCAGCGTAGGCCTCAATGCGATCCAAGGAAGCCCTTCTCAGTTCCTCAAAGACAGTGTTAATGGACTGCTCCACGAAACATAAGTGAACTCTGTGAGATGAATTCACACATCACAAGAAGTTTCTAAGGAAAGCTTCTTTCTAGTTTTCATCTGAGGATATTTCCTTTGTCACCGTAAGCTTCATTGCGCTAAGAGGTATCCAATTGAGATTTCCAGAAAACTTAGTTAGCAAACTGATCCACTGAAGAGAAACGTGTAACTCTGTGAGTTGCATTCACTCATGCAATGCAGTTCTCAGAAAGCTTCTCTTTCGTTATTATGTGAGGATATTTCCTTTTTAACCATAGCCCTCAATGAGCTCCAATATACTTTGCAGAATCCACGACAACATGTGTTAGCAAACTGTTCCAAGAAGGGAAGGGTGGAACTCTGTGTGATGAAGTCACACATTCAGAAAGCAATCTCTCAGAAAGCTTCTCTCTAGTATTATGTGAGGAAATTTCCTTTTTCCACCATGGCAACCCCTTTGGGCTCCCAAATATCACTTCCAGATTTCCACGAAAAGAGTGTAGCAAACTGCTTGCCTGAAGTCTAAGTTATAAAGTTTATGAGATGAACTCACAGATCAGAAAGAAGGTTCTCAAGAAAGCTCCTTCATGTTTTGAACGGATTAATTTCCTTTATCAGCGTAGGCCTCAATGCGGTCCACGGAAAGGCCTATCTCAGTTTCCTCAAAGACAGTGTTAATGGACTGCTCCAAGAAACATAAGGTAACTCTGTGAGATGAATTCACACATCACCAAGTATTTTCTAGGAAAGCTTCTTTCTAGTTTCATCTGAGGATATTTCCTTGTCAACCAGAAAGCTTCATTGCGCTAAGAGGTTTCCATTGCAGATTTCTAGAAAACTTAGTTAGTAAACTGATAACTGAAGAGAAACGTCTAACTCTGTGAGTTGCATTCACTCATGGAAATGCAATTTCTCAGAACGCTTCTCTTTAGTTATTATGTGAGGATATTTCCTTTTTAACCATAGACCTCAATGAGCTAGCAACTATTTCTTTGTAGGAATCCACGACAAACGTAGTAGGAATCTGTTCCAAGAAGGGAGGGTAACTCTGTGTGATGAACTCACACGTCATTAGGCAATCTCTCCGAAAGCTTCTCTCTAGTTATTATGTGAGGATATTTCCTTTTCACCATGGGCCCCTATGGTCTCCCAATATCACTTTCCAGATTCCACGAAAAGAGTGTTAGCAAACTGCTTCCTGAAGTCTAAGTTATAAGTCTTGAGATGTACTCACAGATCAGAAAGAAATTTCTCAGAAAGCTTCTTTCCCTTTTGAAAGGATGAAAATTCCTTTATCAGCGTAGACCTCAATGCGATCCAAAGAAGCCCTTCTCTGTTTCCTCAAAGACAGGTTAATGGACACTCCATGAAACATAAGTGCAACTTTGTGAGATGAATTCACACATCACCAAGAAGTTTCTACGAAAGCTTCTTTTAGTTTTCATCTGAGGATATTTCCTTTGTCACCGTAAGTTCATTGCGCTATGAAGTATCTAATTGCAGATTTCCAGAAAACTGTGTTAACAAACTGATCACTGAAGAGAAAAGTTAACTCTTGAGTTGCATTCACTCTTGGCAATGCAGTTCTCAGAAGGCTTCTTTCCAGTTTGATCTGAGGATATTCCTTTTCACCATAGCCCTCAATGAGCTACCAATTACCTTGCAGAACTCCCTGACAAACGTGTTAGCAAACTGTTCAAAGAGGAAGGGTGGAATCTGTGTGATGAAGTCACACAACAGAAAGCAATCTCTCAGAATGTTTTCTCTAGTTATTAGTGAGGATACTTCCTTTTTCATCATGGGCCCCTATGGTTTCCCAAATATCACTTGCAGAATCTACGACAACACTGTTAGCAAACTGTTTCAAAGTATGGAAGTGTGGAATTTTTTGAATGAAGTCACACATCAGAAGCTATTCTCAGAAAGCGTTCTGTAGTTATTATAGAGAATATTTCCTTTACAACATGGGCCTCCCATGGGCTCCCAAATATCAACTTTGCAGTTTCCACGAAAAGAGTGTTACCAAACTGCTCCTGAGGTATAAGTTGTAAGTCTGTGAGTGAACTGCACTGATCAGAAAGAAGTTTCTCCGAAAGCTTCTTTCACGTTTGAAGTGATGAAATTTACATATCAGCGTAGGACTCATGCGATCCAAAGAAGCCCTCACAGGTTCCTAAAGACAGTGTTAATGGACTGCTCCATGAAACATAAGTATAGCTCTGTGAGATAATTCGCACATCACCAAGAAGTTTTGAAGAACGCTTCTATCTAGTATTCTCTGAGGTATTTCCTTTGTCACCATAAGCTTCATTGCGCGATAGAACTAATTGCAGATTTCCGAAAACTGTGTTAACAAACTCATGAAGAGAAACGTGTACTCTGTGAGTTTGTCACACATGCGCATGCAGTTTTTCAGAAGCTTCTTTCCAGTTTTAATCGGGGTATATTTTGTTTTTCACCATAGCCCTCAATGAGTCCCAAATATACTGCCGAATCCACGACAACAGTGTTACAACTCGTTCACAGAGGGACGGGTGGATCTGTGTCATGAGTCACATATCGAAAACAATCTCTCACGAAAGCTCTTCCTTTTTATGTGACTATACTCCTTTTTCACCAGAGCCCTCAATGGCTCCCATAATAACTTTGCAGAATCCACGACACCGTGTTAGCAAACTGATGCAAGAGGGAAGTGTGGAACTCTGTTGATGAAGTCTAACAGAAAGCAATCTCTCAGAAAGCTTCTCTCACTATGTATGTGGGTATTTCTTTTCACCATGGGCCCCTATGGGCTCCCAAATATCACTTTTCAGTTTCCACGAAAACAGTGTTGCAAATGCTTCCTCGGAGTCTAGTTTAAGTCTGTGAGATGAACTGCGCTACACAAAGAGTTTCTCAGAAAGTTTCTTCAACGTTTTGACTGATGAAATTTCCTTTATCAGCATAGTCCCCAATGTGATCCAAAGAAGCCGTTCTCAGTTTCCTCATAGTCCAGTGTTAGGACTGCCCGACGAAAAAAGTGTAAATCTGTGAGATGAATTCCACATCACCAAGAGTTTCTAAGAAAGCTACTTTTAGTTTTCTTTGAGGTATTTCCTTTGCACACCGTAAGCTTCATTGCGCTTGAAGTATCTGATTTGCAGTTTCACAACTGTGTTACAAACGATCACTGAAGAGAGGTGTAATTCGTGAGTTGCATTCACACATGGCAATGCAGTTTCTGAGAAGGCTTTTTCCAGTTTAATCTGAGGATTTTCCTTTTTATCATAGCCCTCAATGAGCTCCCAAACTATACTTTGCAGTCCACGACAACATTGTTAGCAAACTGTTCCAGAAGAGAGGGTGGTACTCTGGGTGATGAAGTCATTATCGGAAAGCAATCTCCAGAAAGCTTCTTCAACTTATAGTGGATAATTCCTTTTCACCATGGGCCCCTAGGGCTCCCAAATACACTTTGCAGAATCCATGACAAACAGTGATAGAAACTGTTCCAAGAAGGGAGGGTGGAAATTGTGTGATGAAATCCACATCGGAAAGCAATCTCTCAGAATGATTCTCTCTAGTTATTATGTGGGATATTCCTATATCACCATGGGCCCCTTGGGCTCCCAAATATCACTTTGCAGTTTCCACGAAAAGAGTGTTAGCAACTGCTTCATGAGGTCTAGTTGTAAATTGTTGAGATGAACTCACTGATCAGAAGAAGATTCTCAAAGCTTCTTTCATGTTTTGAACTGATGATATTTCCTTCATCAGCGTAGGGCTCAATCCGATCCAAAGAACCTTTCAGGTTCCCAAAGACAGTGGTAATGGACTGCTCCACGAAACACAAGTGTACTCTGGAGATGATTCACACATCCAAGAAATTCTAAGAAAGCTTCTTTCTAATTTTCCTGAGGATATGTCGTTTGTCACGTAAGCTGCATTGGCGTATGAAGTGTCTCATTGCAGATTCCCAGAAAAGTGTGTTAACAAACTGATCACTGAAGAAAAACGTGTAACTCTGTGAGTTGCTTCACACATGGCAATGCAGTTTTTCAGAAGGTTTCTTTCCGTTTTAATCTGATGCTATTCCTTTTCACCGTAGCCTCAATGAGCTCCCAATAATCCCTTTGCCCGAATCCAGCACAACAGGTTAGCAAACTGTTCCAAGAAGGAATGGTTGATCTCTAGGTGATGAAGTCACATATCAGACAGCAATCTCTCAGAAAGCTTCTCTTAGATTATGTGAGGATATTTCCTGGTCACCATGGGCCCGCCTGGGCTCCCAAATCACTTTGCAGTTTCCACGAAAATGTGTGTAGCAAATGCTTCCTGAGGAACGCTGTAAGTCTGTGAGATTAACTCACTGATCAGAAAGAAGTTTCTCACGAAAGCTTCTTTCACGTTTTGAACTGACGAAAGTTTCTTTATCCGCGTAGGCTCAATGAGATCCAAAGAAGTCCTTCTCAGGTTCCTCAAAGCAGTGTTAATGGACTGCTCCAAGATATATAAGTGTAACATCTGAGAGATGAATTCACACCTACCAAGCAGTTTCAAAGAAAGCTTCTTTCTAGTTTTCATCTGAGGATATTTCCTTGACACCGTAAGATCATTGCGCTAGAGAGTATCTAATTGTATATTCCAAAAAACTTGTTAACAAAGTGTCACTGAAGGAATCGTGTAACTCTGTGGAGTTGCCTTCAACACATAACAATGCAGTTTCTCAGAAGGGTTCTTTCCAGTTTTATTCTGAGGATATTTCCTTTTTCACCATAGACTCAATAGAGCTCCACATCTCACTTTGCAGATCCACAACACAGTGTCAGCAAAATGTTCCAAGAAGGGCAGGGGGAACACTCTGTGATGAAGTCACACGTAAGAAAGGAATCTCTCAGGAAACTTCTCTCTATTATTATGTGAGGTATTTCCATTTTCACATCCCCAATGAGCTCCAAAATATCACTTTGCAGAATCCACGACAACAGTGTTATCAAACTATTCCCAGAAGGGAAGGGTGGACCTCTGTGTTATGAAAACAATACCAGAAAGCAATCTCTCAGAAGCTATCTCTCCCTTTTATGTGAGGATACTCCTTTTTCACCATGGGACCCTAAGTTTCCGACAATATCACTTTGCAGAATCACTGACAACAGTGTTGAACTGTTCCAGTGGGAAGCTTGAAACTCTGTGTGATGAGGTCACACATCAGAAAGCAATCTCTCAAAAGCTTTCCCTAGTTATCATGTGAGGATATTTCCTTTTTCACCATGGACCTATAGGCTCCCTAATATCACTTTGCAGTTTCCACGAAAAGAGGGTTAGCAAAACTGCTTCCTGGTGTCTGAAGTTGTAAGTCTGTGGGGAACTCACTGATCAGAAAGAAGGTCTCAGAAAGCTTCTTTCACGTTTTGAACTGAGAATTTCCTTTATCAGCATAGGTCTCAATACAATCCCAAGAACCCTTGTCAGGTTCCTCAAAGACAGTGTTAGTGAACTGCTCAAAGCAAACATAAGTGTAACTCTGTGAGATAAATTCACAAATCACCAAGAGTTTCTAGAAAACTTCTTTCTAGTTTTCATCTGAGATTTTCCTTTGTCCCCATAAGTTTCATTGTGCTATGAATTATCTTTGCCGATTCCAGAAACTGTGTTAACAAACTGATCAATGAAGGGAACGTGTAACTTGTGAGTTGCATTCACTCATGGCAATGCAGTTCTCAGAAGCCTTCCTCCCGTTTTAATCTGAGGATATTTCCTTTTCACCATAGGCCTCATGAGCTCCCAAATATCACTTTGCCGAATCCACGACAACAGTGTTAGCAAACGTTCCAAGAAGGAAGGGTGGAACTCTGTGTGATGAATTCGTTCAGAAACAATCTCTCAGAAAGCTCTCTCCGTTTCTCATGTGAGGATCCTTCTTCTTTCACATGGACCCCAAAGGGCTCCCAATATCCACTTTGCATACCACGAGAAACGTATTTGCAAACTGTTGCAGTAAGGGAAGGGTGGAATCTGTGTGATGAAGTACACATCAGAAAGCAATCTTTCAGAAGCTTCTCTCTTGTTTTTAGTGAGGTACTTCCTTTCCACCATGGGCCCTAGGGGTCCCAAATATCACTTTGCAGAATCCGGACAACAGTGTTGCAAACTGTTCCAAAGAAAGTGGTGAACTCTGTGTGTCGAAGTCACACATAACAAAGCAATCTCTCAGAAAGCTTCTCTCTAGTTATTATGTGAGGATATTTCCTTTTTCACATGGCCCCTATGGGCTCCCAATATCACTTTGCAGTTTCCACAAAGAGTGTTAGCAAACTGCTTCCTGAGGTCTAAGTGTAAGTCTGTGAGAAACTCAGTGATCAGAAAGAGTTCTCGAAACTTCTTTCACGTTTTGAACGATGAAATTCCTTTATCAGCGTGGCCTCAATGCCATCCAAAGAAGCCTTCTCGGTTCCTCAAAGACAGTGTAATGGACTGCTCCATGAACATAAGTGTAACTCTTTGAGAGTAATTCACACATCACCAAGAAGTTTCTCCGAAAGCTTCTTATAGTTTCATCTGAGGATATTTCCTTTGTCACGCAAGCTTCATTGCACTTGAGGTATCTAATTGCAGATTTCCAGAAAACTGTGTTACCAAACTGTCTCTGAAAAGAAACGTTTACTCTGTGGTTGCATTCACACAGGCAATGCAGCTTCTCAAAGGCTTCTTCCTGTTTTAATCTGAGGTATTTCCTTTTTCACCATAGCCCTCAATGAGCTCCCCAATAATTCATTAGCAATCTGTTTCAAGAAGGGAAGTTGGAACTCTGTTGATGAAGTCCAAATACCGAAAGCATCTCTAAGAGCTCTCTCTAGTTTCATGTGAGGATACTTCCTTTTTCACCATGGGCTACTAGGGCTCCCAATATCACTTTGCATTTCCATGAAAGAGTGTTTGACAAATGCTTCCTGAGGTCCAGTGTAAGTCTTTGAGATGACTCACTGATCGAAAGAAGTTCCCAGAAGTTTTTCACGTTTTGTACTGATTAAATTTCCTTTTCAGCGGGCTTCAATGCGATCCAAGAAGCCTCTCATGTCCTCAAGACGTTTTAATGGACTATTCCACGAAACATAATGTGTCACTCTGTGAGATGAATTCACACATCTAAGAAGTTTCTAAGAAAGCCTCTTTCTAGTTTCATGTGAGGATATTTCCGATGTACCATAAGCTTCATTCGCTATGAATGTCTAATTGCAGATTCCAGAACACTGTGTAAACAACTGATCACTGAAGAGAAAACGTGTAACTCTGTGGACTGCATTCACACAGTGCATGCTGTTCTCAGAAAGTTCTTTCACGTTTTAAACGGATGAAATTTCCTTTATCAGCGTAGACCTCCATGCGATCCAAGGAAGCCCTTCTCAGGTTCCTCAAAGCAGTGGTAATGGACGCTCCACGAACAAAAGTGTAACTCTGTGAGGTGAATTCAACATCACCAAGAGTTTCTAAGAAAGCTTCTTTCTACTTTTCATCTAGATATTCCTTTGTCACCGTAAGCTTCATTGCGCTATGAAGTATCTAAATGCAGATTTCCAGAAAACTTGTGTAACAAACTGATCAATGAAGGGAAACATAACTGTGAGTGCATTCACACGTGCATGCAGTTTTCCAGAAGGATTCTTTCCAGTATAATCTGAGGATATTTTTTTTCACCATAGCCCTCAAAGAGCTCCCAAATATCACTTTGCAGATCCACGACAACAGGTTAGCAAACTGTTCCAAGTAGGGAAGGTGGAACTCTCTGTGATGAAATCACAACATCAGAAGCAAATCTCTCAGAAAGCTTCTCTCTAGTTTTTATGTGAGGGTACTTCCTTTTTCACGATGGCCCTATGAGCTCCCAAATATCACTTTGCAGAATCCACGAAACAGTGTTAGCAAACGTTCGGAAGAAGGGAAAGGGTGGAACTCTGTGTGATGAAGTCACAATCAGAAAGCAATCTCTCAGAAAGCTTCTCTCTAGTTATTATGTGAGGACACTTCCTTTTCACCATGGGCCCCTATGGACTCCCAAATATCACTTTGCCGTTTCCAGGAAAAAGTGTTAGCAAACTGCTTCTGAGGTCTAAGTTGTAAGTCTGTGAGATGAACTCACTGATGAAAGAAGGTTCTAAAGAAGCTTCTTTCCGTTTTGAACGGATGAAACATCTTTTTCAGCATAGACTCAATGCGATCCAAAGAAGCCCTTCTAAGGTTCCTCAAAGAACTGTTAATGGGACTGCTCCACGAAATTAAGTGCAACTCTGTGAGATGAATTACGCATCACCAAGAAGTTTCTAGAAAGCTTCTTTCTAGTTTCCATCTTGATGATTTCCTTTGTCACGGTAAGCTACATGCGCTATGAAGTATCTAAATGCAGATTTCCGAAAAACTGTGTTAACAAACTGATCACTGAAGAGAAATTGTAACTTCGTGAGTTGCATTCACACATGGCAATGCAGTTTCTCAAGAAGTTCTTTCCAATTGTATTCTGATGATTTTCCATTTTCACCATAGCCCTCAATGAGCTCCGAATGTCACTTTACAAAATCCACGACAACAGTGTTAGCAAACTGTTCCAAGAAGGGAGGGTGGAACTCTGTGTGATGAAGTCACACATCACAAAGTAATCTCAGAAAGCTACAATTAGTTTTTTAGTGAGGATACTACCTTTTTCACCTGGGGTCCCAATGTGCTCCCAAATATCACTTTACAGAATCCACGACAACAATATTACCAAACTGTTCCAAGAGGGGAAGGGGAACTCTGTGTGATGAAGTACCACTCAGAAGCAATCCTTCGAAAGCTTCTCTCTAGTTATATGTGAGGAATTTCCTTTTTCCACTATGGGCCCTAAGGGCTCCCAAATATCACTTTGCCGTTTCACGAAAGGTGTTAGCAAACTGCTCTTGAGTCTAAGTTGTAGTCTGTGAGATGAACTCAATGATCAGAAAGGAGTTTCTCAGAAGTTCTTTACGTTTTGAACTGTGATTTCCTTATCAGCGTGCCTCAATGCGAACTAAAGAAGCCCTCTCAGATCCTCAAGACTGTGTTAATGGACTGCTCCACGAAACATAAGTGTAACTCTGTGAGACGAATTCACACATCACCAAGAATTTTTCAGAATGTTCTTTCTAGTTTTCTCTGAGGATATTCCTTTGTCACTGTAAGCTTCATTGCGCCATGAGTATCTAATTGCAGATTTCCAGAAAACTGTGTAGCAAATGATCCCTGAAGAGAAAAGTGTAACTTCTGTAGTTGCCTTCACACATGGCAATGCAGTTTCTCAGAAGGCTTCTTTCCAGTTTTAATTTGCGATATTACATTTTCACCATACGCACTCAATGAGCTCCCAAATATCATTTTACAGTATCCCGACACAGGTAAGCAAACTGTTCCAAAAAGGGAAGGGTGGACTCTTTGTGATGAGCACATATCGGAAGGCAATCTCTTAGAAAGCTTCTCCTTCTAGTTCATATGTGAGGTTACTTGTTTTTTCACCATGAGCCCCAAGGGCTCCCAAATACTTTGCAGATTCACACCCAACAATGTTAGCAAACTGTTCCAAGAAGGGACGGGTGGATTCTGTGTGATGAAGTCACACATCAGAAGCAATCTCTCAGAAGCTTCTCTCTAGTTATTAAGTGACGATATTTCCTTTTCACCATGGGCCCCTATGAGCTCCAAAATCACTTTGCAGAATCCAGACAGCAGTGTTAGTAAATGTTTCCAAAAAGGGAAGGGTGGACTGTGCGTGATGAGTCACACATAAGAAAGCAATCTCTCAAAAGCTTCTCTCTGTTATTATGTGAGGGATATTTCCTTTTCCCACGGGCCCTATAGGCTCCCAGATATCACTTTGCAGTTTCCACGAAAAAGGTGTTAGCAACCTGCCTCTGAGGTATAATTTTAAGTCTGTGAGATGAACTGACTGTTCCGAAGAAGTTTATCAGAAAGCTTCTTTCACGTTTTGAGCTGATGAAATTTCCTTTATCAGCGTAGGCCTCAATGAGATCCAAAGAGCCTTCTCCAGGTTCTTCAAAGACAGTGTTAATGGACTGTTCCACGATATAAAGGTTAACACTATGAGAGATATAATTACCATCACCAAGAAGTTTCTAAGAAAGCTTCTTCTATTTTCATCTGAAGATATTTCCTTTATCACGGTAAGCTTCATTGCGCTATGAAGTATCTAATGGCAATTTCCAGTAAACTGTGTTAACAAACTCATCACTGAAGGAAAGGTGAAATCTGGAGTTGCATTCACACATGGCAATGCAGTTTCTCAGAAGGCTTCTTCCAGTTTAATCTGAGGTATTTAATTTTCACCAACGCCCTCAATGAGCTCCGAAATATCACTTTACAAAATCCACGACAACATGTTAGCAAAACTGTTCCAAAAGGGAGGGGGAACTCTGTATGATGAAGTCACACATCAGAAAGCAATCTCTCAGAAGCTTCTCTCTATTCTTAGTGAGGATATTTCCTTTTTCCCACCATGGGCCCCTATGGGCTCCCAAATATCACTTTGCTGTCTCCACGAAAATATTGTTAGCAAACTTCTTCCTGAAGTCTAAGTTGTAAGTCTGTGAGATGAACTCACTGATCAGAAAGAAGTTTCTCAGAAAGCTTCTTTCACGTTTGAACTGATGAAATTTCCTTTATCAGCGTCTCAATGCGATCCAAGAAGCCCTTCTCAGGTTCCTCAAAGACAGTGTTAAAGCACTGCTCCACGAAACATAAGTGTAACTCTCTAAGATGAATTCACACATCACCAAGACGTTTCTCAGAAAGCTTCTTTCTAGTTTTCATCTGAGGATATTTCCTTTGTCACCGTAAGCTTCATTGCGCTATGAAGTATCTAATTGTAGTTTTCCAGAAAACTGTGTTAACAAACTGATCACTGAAGAGAAACACGTAACTCTGTGAGTTGCATTCACACATTGCAATGCAGTTTCTCAGAAGGATTCTTTCCAGTATTATCTGAGGATATTTCCTTTTTCCTCATAGCCCTCAATGAGGTCCCAAATATCACTTTGCAGATCCACGACAACAGTGTTAGCAAACTGTTCCAAGAAAAGAAGGGTGGAACTCTGTGTGATGAAGTCACACATCAGAAAGCAATCTTCAGAAAGCTTCTCTCTAGTTATTATGTGAGGATATTTCCTTTTTCACCATGGGCCCCTGTGGGCTCCCAAATATCACTTTGCAGTTTTCACTAAAAGAGTGTTAGCAAACTGCTTCCTGAGGTCTAAGGTGTAAGTCTGTGAGATGAACTCACTGATCAGAAAGCAGTTTCTAAGAAAGCTTCTTTCACGTTTTGAACCGACGAAATTTCCTTTATCAGCGTAGGCCTGAATGCGATCCAGGAAGCCCTTCTCAGGTTTCTCAAAAACAGTGTTAATGGACTGCTCCATGAAACCTAAGTGTAACTCTGTGAGATGAATTCACACATCACCAAGAAGTTTCTAAGAAAGATTCTTTCTAGTTTCATCTGAGGATATTTCCTTTGTCAACGTAAGCTTCATTGCGCTATGAAGTCTCTAATGGCATATTTCCAGAAACTGTGTTAACAAACTGATCACTGAAGAGAATAATGTAACTCTGTGAGTTGCATTCACACATGGCAATGCAGTTTCTCAGAAGGCTTCTTTCCAGTTTTAATCTGAGGATATTCCTTTTTCACACAGCACTCAATGAGCTCCCCCAAATATCACTTCACAGAATCCACGACAACAGTGTTAGCAAACTGGTCCACGAAGGGAAGGGTGGAACTTTGTGTGATGAAGTCAAACTTCAGAAAGTAATTTCTCAGAAAGCTTCTCTCTAGTTATTTTTTGAGAATCCTTCCTTTTTCACCATTTGCCCCATGGGCTCCCAAATATCACTTTGCAGAATCCACGACAAGAGTGTTAGCAAACTTTTCCAAGAAGGAAGAGTGGAAGTCTGTGTGATGAAGTCACCCATCAGAAAGCAATCTCTAAGAAAGATTCCGTCTAGTTATTAAGTGAGGATATTTCCTTTTTCACCATGGGCCCCTAAGGGCTCCCAAATATCACTTTGCAGTTTCCACGAAAAGAGTGTTAGTAAACTGCTTCCTGAGGTCTAAGTTGTAAGTCTGTGAGATGAACTCACTGATCAGAAAGTTTCTCAGAAAGCTTCTTTCACGTTTTGAACTGATGAAATTTCCTTTATCAGCGTAGACCTCAATGCGATCCAAAGAAGAGCTTCACAGGTTCCTCAAAGACAAGTTAATGGACTGCTCCACGAAACATAAGTGTAACTCTGTGAGAAGAATTCATACATCACCAAGAAGTTTCTAAGAAAGCTTCTTTCAGCTTTCATCTGAGGATATTTCCTTTGTCACCGTAAGCATCATTGCGCTATGAAGTATCTAATTGCAGATTTCCAGCAAACTGTGTTAACAAACTGATCACTGAAGAAAATGTGTAACTCTGTGAGTTGCATTCACACATGTCAATGCAGTTCCTCAGAAAATTACTTTCCAGTTTAAATCTGAGGTTATTTCCTTTTTCACCATAGCCTTCAATGAGCTCCCAAATATCAGTTTGCGGAATCTACGACAACAGTGTTTGCAAACTGCTCCAAGAAGGTAAAGGTGGAACTCTGTGTGATGAAGTCACATATCCGAAAGCAATCTCTCAGAAAGCTTCTCTCTAGTTTTTATGTGAGAATAGTTCCTTTTTAACCATGGGCCCCTATGGGCTCCCAAATATCACTTTGCAGAATCCACGACAACAGTGATAGCAAACTATTCCAAGCAGGGAAGGGTGGAACTCTGTGTGATGAGGCCACATATCAGAAAACAATCTCTCAGAAAGCTTCTCTCTATTTAGTATGTGAGGATACTTCCTTTTTCAACATGGGCCTCTATGGGTTCCCAAATATCACTTTGCAGATTCCTCGAAAAGAGTTTTATCAAACTGCTTCCTGAGGTGTAAGTTGTAAGTCTGTGAGATGAACTCACTGATCAGAAAGAAGTTTCTCAGAAAGCTTCTTTCACGTTTTGAACTGATGAAATTTCCTTTATCAGCGTAGGCCTCATGCGACCCAAGGAACCCCTTCTCAGTTTCCTCAAAGACAGTGTGAATGGACTGCTCCACGAAACATAAGTGTAACTCTGTGAGAGGAATGCACACATCACCAAGAAGTTTCTAAGAAAGCTTCTTCTACTTCTCATTTAAGGATATTACCTTTGTTACCGCAAGATTCATTGCGCTATGAAGTATCTAATTGCAGATTTCTAGAAAACTGTGTTAACAAACTGATAACTGAAGAGAAACGTGTAACTCTGTGAGTTGCATTCATACCTGGCAATGCAGTTTCTCAGAAGGCAGTTTCCAGTTTTAATCTGGGGATATATCCTTTTTCACCTTAGCCCTCAATGGGCTCCCAAATATCACTTTGCAGAATCCACGAAACAGTGTTAGCAAACTGTACCAAGAAAGGAACGGTGGAACTCTGTGTGATGAAGTCACATATCCGAAAGCAATCTCTCAGAAAGCTTCTCTCTAGTTTTTATGTGACTATACTGCCTTTTTCACCCTGGACCCCTATCGGCTCCCAAATATCACTTTGCAGAATCCACCACAACAGTGTTAGCAATCTGTTCCAAGAAGGGAAAGGTGGAACTCTGTGATGAAGTCACATATCAGAAAGCAATCTCTCAAAAATTCTCTCTAGTTATTATGTGAGGATATTTCCTTTTTGACCATGGGCCTCTATGGGCTCCCAAATACCACTTTGCAGTTTAAACGAAAAGAGAGTTAGCAAACTGCTTCCTAAGGTCTAAGTTGTAAGTCTGTGAAATGAACTCACGAATCAGGGAGAAGTTTCTCAGAAAGCTTCTTTCACATTTTGAACTGATGAAATTTTCTTTAACAGCGTAGGCCTCTAATCGATCCATAGAAGCCATTCTCAGGTTCCTCAAAGACAGTGTTAATGGACTGCTCCACGATACATAAGTGTAGCTGTGTGAGATGAATTCACACATCAACAAGAAGTTTCTACGAAAGCTTCTTTCTAGTTTTCATCTGAGGATATTTCCTTTGTCACCGTAAGCTTCATTGCGCTATGAATTATCTAATTGCAGATTTCCAGAAAACTGTGTTAACAAACTGATCACTGAAGAGAAATGTGTTACTCTGTGAGTAGCATTCACACATGGCAATGCAGTTTCTCAGAAGGCTTCTTTCCAGTTTTAATCTGAGGATATTTCCTTTTTCACCATAACCCTCAATGAGCTCCCAAATATCACTTTGCAGAATTCTCGACAACAGTTTTAGCAAACTGTTATAAGAAGGGAAGGGTTAAACTCTGTGTGATGAAGTCACATATCCGAAAGTAATCTTTCAAAAAGCTTCTCTCTAGTTTTTATGTGAGGATACTTCCTATTTCACCATGGGCCCCTATGGGCTCCCATATGTCAGTTTGCAGAATCCACCACAACAGTGTTAGCAAACTGCTTCCTGAGGTCTAAGTTGTAAGTCTGTGAAATGAACTCATTGATCAGAAACCAGTTTCTCAGAAAGCTTCTTTCACGTTTTGAACTGATGAAATTTCCTTTATCAGCGTAGGCCTCAATGCATTCAAAGAAGCCCTTCTCAGGTTCCTCAAAGACAGTGTTAATGGACTGCTCCACGAAACATAATTATAACTTTGTGAGATGAATTCACTCATCACCAAAAGATTCTAAGAAAGCTTCTTTCTAGTATTCATCTGAGGATATTTCCTTTGTCACCGTAAGCTTCTTTGCGCTATGAAGTATCTAATTGCAGGTTTCCAGAAAACTGTGTTAACAAACAGATCACTGAAGACAAACGTGTACTCTCTGAGTTGCATTCACACATGGCAATGCAGTTTTTAAGAAGGCTTCTGTCCAGTTTTAATCTGAGGATATTTCCTTTCTCAATATAGCACTCAATGAGCTTCCAAATATCAGTTTGCAGAATCCACGACACAGTGTTAGCAAACTGTTATAAGAAGTGAAGGGTTGAACTCTGTGTGATGAAGTCACATATCCGAAAGCAATCTCTCAGAAAGCTTCTCTCTAGTTTTTATGTGAGCATACTTCGTTTTTCACCATTGGCCCCTACGGGCTCCCAAACATCACTTTGCAGAATCCACTACAACAGTGTTAGCAAACTGTTCCAAGAAGGGAAGTGGAACTCTGTGTGATGAAGTCACACATCAGAAAGCAATCCCTCAGAATGCTTCTCTCTAATTATTATGTGAGGATATTTCTTTTTACACCATGGGCCCCTATGGGCTCCCAAATGTCACTTTGCAGTTTCCACGAAAAGAGTGTTAGCAAACTCCTTCCTGAGGATTAAGATGTAACTCTGTGAGATGAACACACTTATCCGAAAGAAGTTTCTCAGAAAGCTTCTTTCACGTTTGGAACTGATGAAATTTCCTTTATCAGCATAGGCCTCAATGCGATCCAAAGAAGCCCTTCTCAGGTTCCTCAAACAGGGTGTTAATGGACTGCTCAACGAAACGGAAGTGTAACTCTGAGAGATGAATTCACACGTCACCAAGAAGTTTCTCAGAAAGCTCCTTTCTGGTTTTCATCTGAGGATATTTCCTATGTCACCGTAAGATTCATTGCGCTATGAAGTATCTAATTGCAGATTTCCAGAAAACTGTGTTAACAAACTGATCACTGAAGAGAAACATGTAACTCTGTGAGTTGCATTCACACATGGCAATGCAGTTTCTCAGAAGGCTTCTTTCTAGTTTTAATCTGAGGTTATTTACTTTTTCAACATAGCCCTTAATGGGCTCCCAAATATCACTTTGCAGAATCCACGACAACAGTGATAGCAAACTGTTCCAAGGAGGGAAGTGTGGAACTCTCTGTGATGAAGTCACATATCAGAAAGCAATCTCTCAGAAAGCTTCTCTCTAGTTATTATGTGAGGATAGTTCCTTTTTCATCACAGGCCCAAATGGGTTCCGAAATATCACTTTGCAGAATCCACGATAACAGTGTTAACAAACTGTTCCAAGAAAAGAAGTGTGGAATTCTGTGTGATGAAGTTTCACATCAGAAAATCTTTCAGAAAGCTTCTCTCTAGTTATTATGTGAGAATACTTCCTTTTTCCCCATTTTCCCCATGGGCTCCCAAATATCACTTTGAAGAATCCTCGACAACAGTGTCAGCAAACTGTTCCAAGAAGGGAAGGGTGGAACTCTGTGTGGTGAAGTCACACATCAGGAAGCAATCTCTCAAAAAGCTTCTCTCTAGTTATTATGTGAGGATAATTCCTTTTTCACCATGGGCCCCTAAGGGCTCCCGAGTATCACTTTGCAGTTTCCACAAAAAGACTGTTAGCAAACTGCTTCCTGAGGTCTAAGTTGTAAGTCTGTGAGATGAACTCACTGATCAGAGAGAAGTTTCTCAGAAAGCTTCATTCACGTTGTGAACTGATGAAATTTCCTTTATCAGCGTAGGCCTCAATGCAATCCAAAGAAGCACTTCTCAGTTTCCAAAAACAGTGTTAATGGACTGCTCCACGAAACATAAGTGTAACTGTGTGAGATGAATTCACACATCACCAAGAAGTTTCTAAGAAAGCTTCTTTCTAGTTTTCATCTGATATTTCCTTTGTCACCGCAAGCTTCAATTGCGCTTTGAAGTATCTAATTGCAGATTTCCAGAAAACTTGTTAAAAACTGGTCACTGAAGAGAAACGTGTAACTCTGTGAGTAGCATTCACACATGGCAATGCAGTTTCTCAGAAGGCTTCTATCCAGTTTTAATCTGAGGATATTTCCTTTTTCACCATAGCCCTCAATGAGCTCCCAAATATCACTTTGCAGAATCCACGACAACAGTGTTAGCAAACTGTCCCAAGAAGGGAAGGGTGGAACTCTGTGTGATGAATTCCCATATCAGAAAGCAATCTCTGAGAAAGCTGCTCTCTAGTTCTTATGTGAGGATACTTCTTTTTTCACCATGGGACGCTACGGGCTCCCAAATATCACTTTGCAGAATCCACGACCACAGTGTTAGCAAACTCTTCCAGAAGGGAACGGTGGAACTCTGTGTGATGAAGTAACACATCAGAAAGCAATCTCTCAGAAAGCTTCTCTCTAGTTCTTAGGTGAGGATATTTCATTTTTCACCGTGGGCCCATATGCGCTTCCAAATATCACTCTGCAGAATCCACGAGAACAGTGACAGCAAACTGTTGCAAGCAGGGTAGGGTGGAACTCTGTGTGATGAAGTTACACATCAGAAAGCAATCTCTCAGAAATCTCTCGTTATTATGTGAGGATATTTCCTTTTTCACCATGGGCCCCTAAGGGCTCCCAAATATCACTTTGCAGTTTCCACGAAAAGAGTGTTCGCAAACTGCTTCCTGTGGTCTAAGTTGTAAGTTTGTTAGATGAACTCACTGTTCAGAAAGAAGTTTCTCAGAAAGCTTCTTTCACGTTTTGAACTGATGAAATTTTCTTTATCAGTGTAGGCCTCAAAGCGATCAAAAGAAGCCCTTGTCAGGATTCTCAAAGAGAGTGTTAATGGACTGCTGCACGAAACATAAGTGTAACTCTGTGAGATGAATTCACACATCACCAAGAAGTTTCTAAGAAAGCTTCCTTCTAGTTTTCATCTGAGGATATTTAATTTGTCACCGTAAGCTTCATTGCTCTACGAAGTATCTAATTGCAGAGTTCCAGAACACTGGGTTAAAAATCTGATAACTGAAGAGAAACGTGTAACTCTGTGAGATGCATTCACACATGCAATGCAGTTTCTCAGAGGCTTCTTTCCAGTTTTAATCTGAGGATATTTCTTTTTTCACCATAGTCCTCAAAGAGCTCCCAAATATCACTTTGCAAATTCCACAACAACAGTGTTAGCAAACTGTTCCAAGAAGGGACGGGTGGAACTCTGTGTGATGAAGTCATATATCAGAAAGCAATCTCTCAGAAAGCTTCTCTCTAATTTTTATGTGAGGATATTTCCTTTTTCACCATGGGCCCCTTTGGGCACCCAAATATCACTTTCCAGTTTCCACAAAAAGAGTGTTAGCAAACTGCTTCCTGAGGTCTAAGGTGTAAGTCTGTGAGATGAACTCACTGATCGAAAAGAAGTTTCTCAGAAAGCTTCTTTCACGTTTTGAAGTGATGAAATTTCCTTTTTCAGCGAAGGCCTCAACGCGATCCAAAGAAGCCCTTCTCAGGTTCCTCAAAGACAGTGTTAATGGACTGCTCCACGAAACATAAGTTCAACTCTGTGAGATGAATTCACACATCACCAAGAAGTTTGTAAGAAAGCATCTTTCTACTTTTCATCTGAGGATATTTCCTTTGTCACCGTAAGCTTCATTGGGCTATGAAGTATCTAATTTCAGATTTCCAGAAAACTGTGTTAACAAACTGATCACTGAAGAGAAACGTGTAACTCTGTGAGTTGCATTCACACATGGCAATGTAGTTTCTCAGAAGGCTTCTTTCCAGTTTTAATCTGAGGATATTTCTTTTTTCACCATAGCCCTCAATGAGCTCCCAAATATCAATTTGCAGAATCCACGACAACAGTGTTAGCAGACTGTTCCCAGAAGGGAAGCGTGGAACTCTGTTTGATGAAGTCACATATCAGAAAGCAATCTCTCAGAAAGCTTCTCTCTAGTTCTTATGTGAGGATACTTCATTTTTCACCATGGGACCATATAGGCTTCCAAATATCACTCTGCAGAAACCACGACAACAGTGTCAGCAAACTGTTCCAAGAAGCGAAGGGTGGAGCTCTGTGTGATGAAGTCAACACCAGAAAGCAATCTCTCAGAAAGCTTCTCTCTTGTTATTATGTGAGGACATTTCCGTTTTCACAATGGGCCCTTATGGGCTCCCAAATATTACTTTGCATTTTCCACGAAACGAGTGTTAGCAAACTGCTTCCTGAGGTCTAAGTTGTAAGTCTGTGATGAACTCACTGATCAGAAAGGAGTTTCTCAGAAAGCTTCTTTCACGTTTTGAACTGATGAAATTTCCTTTATCAGCGTAGGCCTCAATGCGATTTAAAGAAGCCCTTCTCAGGTTCCTCAAGACTGTGTTAATGGACTGCTCCACGAAACGTAAGTGTAACTCTGTGAGACGAATTCAAACATCACCAAGAATTTCTCAGAAAGCTTCTTTCTAGTTTTCATCTGAGGATATTTCCTTTGTCACTGTAAACTTCATTGCGCTATGAAGTATCTAATTGCAGATATCCAGAAAACTGTGTTAACAAATTGATCACTGAAGAAAAACGTGTAACTCTGTGAGTTGCATTCACACATGGCAATGCAGTTTCTCAGAAGGCTTCTTTCCAGTTTAAATCTGAGGATATTTCCTTTTTCACCATAGCCCTCAGTTAGTTACCAAATATCAGTTTGCAGAATCCACGACAACAGTGTTAGCAAACTGTTCCAAGAAGGGAGAGGTGGAACTCTGTGTGACGAAGTCACATATCAGAAAGCAATCTCTCAGAAAGCTTCTCTCTAGTTCTTATGTGAGGATACTTCTTTTCTCACCATGGGCCCCTATGGGCTCCCAAATATCACTCTGCAGAATCCACGACCACAGTGTTAGCAAACTGTTCCAAGAAGGGAAGGGTGGAACTCTGTGTGATGAAGTCACACATCAGAAAGTAATCTGTCAGAAAGCTTCTCTCTAGATATTATGTGAGGATATTTCCTTTTCCACTATGGGCCTCTATGGGCTCCCAAATACCACTTTGCAGAATCGAAGACAACAGTGTTAGCAAACTGTTCCAAGAAGGGAAAGGTGGAACTCTGTGTGATGAAGTCACACATCAGAAAGAAATCTGTCAGAAAGCTTCTCTCTAGATATTATGTGATATATTTCCTTTTTCACCATGGGCCCGTATGGGCTCCGATATATCACTGTGCATTTTCCACCAAAATAGTGTTAGCAAACTGCTTCCTGAGGTCTAAGATGTAAGCCTGTGAGATGAACTCACTGATCAGAAAGGTTTCTCAGAAAGGTTCTGTCACGTTTTGAACTGATGAAATTTCCTTTATCAGCCTAGGCCTCAAAGGGATCCAAAGAAGCCCTTCTCAGGTTCCTCAAAGACAGTTTTAATGGACTGCTCCACGAAACATAAGTGTAACTCTGTGAGATGAATTCACACATCCTCAAGAAGTTTCTCAGAAAGCTTTTTCTAGTTTTCATCTGAGGATATTTCCTGTGTCACCGTAAGCTTCATTGGGCTATGAAGTATCTAATTGCAGATTTCCAGAAAACTGTGTTAAAAAAGGATCACTGAAGAGAAACGAGTAACTCTGTGAGTTGCATTCACACATGGCAATGCAGTTTCTCAGAAGGCTTCCTTCCACTTTTCATCTGAAGATTTTCTTTTTCACCAGAGCCCTTAATGAGCTCCCAAATATCATTTTGCAGAATCCATGACAAGAGTGTTAGTAAATTGTTCCAAGAAGGGAAGGGTGGAACTCTGTGTGATGAAGTCACACATCAGAAAGCAATCTCTCAGAAAGCTTCTCTCTAGTTATTATGTAAGGATATTTCCTTTTTCAGCATGTTCCCCTATGGGCTCCCAAATATCACTTTGCAGTTTCCACGAAAGAGTGTTAGCAAACTGCTTCCTGAGGTCTAAGTTGTAAGTCTGTGAGATGAACTCACTGATCAGAAAGAAACTTCTCAAAAAGTTTCTTTCACGTTTTGAAATGATGAAATTTCCTTTATCAGCCTAGTACTCATTGCGATCCAAAGACGCCATTCCCAGGTTCCCCTAAGACAGTGTTAATGGACTCCTCCACGAAACATAAGTGTAACCCTGTGAGATGAATTCACACATCACCAAGAAGTTTCTAAGAAAGTTTGTTTATAGTTTTCATCTGAGGATATTTCCTTTCTCACCGTAAGCTTCATTGCGCTCTGAAGAATCTAAATGCATATTTCCAGAAAACTGTGTTAACAAACTGATCACTGAAGAGAAAGGGGTATCTGTGAGTTGCATTCAGACAAGGCAATGCCGTTTTCTCAGAAAGCTTCTTTCCAGTTTTTATCTGAGGATATTTCCTTTTTCACCATAGGCCTCAATGAGCTCCCAAATATAACGTTGCACAATCCACGACAACAGTTTTAGCAAACTGTTCCAAGAAGGGAAGGGTGGAACTCTGTGTGATGAAGTCACACATCAGAAATCAATCTCTCAGAAAGCTTCTCTCTAGTTTTTATGTGAGGATACTTCTTTTTTCACCATGGGCCCCTATGGGCTCCCAAATATCACATTGCAGAATCCACAACAGTGTTAGCAATCTGTTTCAAGAAGGGAAGGGTGGAACTCTGTGTGATGAAGTCACATATCGGAAACCAATCTCTCAGAAAGCTTCTCTCTAATTATTCTGTGAGGATATTTCTTTTTTCACCAAGGGCCCCTATGGGCTCCCAAATATCACTTTGCAGTTTCCATGAAAAGAGTGTTAGCAAACTGCTTCCTGACGTCTAAGTTGTACGTCTGAGAGATCAACTCACTGATCAGAAAGAAGTTTCTCAGAATGCTTGTTTCACGTTTTGAACTGATGAAATTTCCTTTATCAACAGGCCTCAATGCGTTCCAAAGAAGCCCTTCTCAGATTCCTTAAAGACAGTGTTAATGGACTGCTCCATAACATAAGTGTAACTCTGTGAGATGAATTCACACATCACGAAGAAGTTTCTCAGAAAGCTTCTTTCTAGTTTCCCTGAGGATATTTCACATAGTTACAACCTATGCCTCAATAAGCAGCTTTGCTAAACTCTTTTCGTGGAATCGTCAAAGTGATATTTTGTACCCTAGGGCCCTGGTGAAAAGGAAATGGCCTCACATAATTACTACAGAGATACTTTCTGGAGAGTTGGCTTTCTGATGTGTGATTTCATCACACAGAGTGCCACCCTTCCTTCTTGGAACAGTTGCTAACAGGTTCTCGGGGATTCTGCAAAGGTATATTTGGGAGCTCATTGAGGGCTAGTTGAGAAAGGAATTTATGCCTCACATAACAACTAAAGTGAAGCTTTCTAGAGCTGGCATTTCCATGTGTGAATGCAACTCAGCAGAGGTCGACGTTTCGCTTCAGTGATCAGTGTGTTAACACAAGTTCGCTGGATCTGCAATTGGGGTAGTTGCAGAGCGCAATGAACCCTGACGGGGACATAGGAAAGTTCAGAGATGAAAAACGAGATAGAAGCTTTCGTAGAAACTTCTTCGTGATGTGTGAATTCATCTCACGAGGTAAACTGATGTTTCGTGGAGCACATACTTACACTGTCTTTAGGAAGCTGATAAGGGTTTCCTTGGAAAGCATGAGGCCTACGCTGATAAAGGAAATTTAATCCGTTCAAACGGGAAGTAGGCTTTCTCGAGAAACTTCTTTCCGTGATTCTGTGAATTCATCTCACAATGTACAAGGGCCTATGCCTCAAGAAGCAGTTTGCTAACATCTCTTTCGTGGAATCTGGAAGTGATATTTGGTAGCCCATAGGGGCGCCATGGTAAAAAGAATGTCCTCACATCAAAACTAAAGAGAAAACTTCTGAGAGTTGCTTTCTGATGTGTGACCTCATCCACAGAGTTCCACCCTCACCTTCTTGAACAGTTTGGCTAACACTGTTTCTCGTGGATTCTGCAAAGGTATATTTGGGAGCTCATGTGAGGGCTAGGGTTGAAAAAGGATTTCCTACACTAACAACTAAAGAGAAGCTTCTCTAGGAAACTGCATGCATGTGTGAATGCAACCACAGCGTGTACACGTTCTCTCAGTGATCATTGTTTGTTAACACGTTTTTCTGGAAATCTGCAATTTTGTATTTATCATAGCTGCAATGAACTTCGGTTGACAAAGGAAATATCCACAGATGAAAACTAGAAAGAAGCTTTCTTAGAAACTTCTTGGTGATGTATGAATTCACTGCACAGAGTTACACTTATGTTTCGAGCAGTCCATATCACACTGTCTTTGAGGAAGTGAAGGGTCTTCCTTGGATCGCATTGAGGCCTAGCGCTGATAAAGGAGATTTCATCCGTTCAAAACGTGAAAGAAGCTTTCTGAGAAACTTCTTTTCTGAAGCTCGAAGTCATATCACAGAGTTACCACCTATCCGCAAGAAGCAGTTTGCTAACACCTTATCGTGGCAACGAAAGAGATATTGGCGACCCTAGGGCCCATGGTGAAAAAGGAAATGTCCTGCACACAAATAACTACAGAGAAACTTTCTGAGGATTGCTTTTTCTGATGGGTGACTTCATCACACAGAGGATCCACCCTTCCCTGTCTTGGAACAGGTTTGCTAACTAGCTGCCCTTGGCGTGGATTCTGCAAAGGAGATGGGAGCTCATTGAGGGCTAGGAAAAAGGATATATCCTCCATAACAACTAAAGAGAGCGTGCTGAAAACCAATTGCCATGTGTGAATTCAACGCACGAGTTACACTTTCTCTTCAGTGATCATTTGTTAACACAGTTGTCTGGAAAGTCTGCAATTGGTATCTTGCGCAATGAAGCTTAAGGTGACAAAGGAAATATGCCACAATGAAAACTAGAAAGAAGCTTGTCCTTAGAAACGTCTTGGTGATGTGTACGAATTCATCTCAAGAGTTACACATACGTGTCGTGGAGCAGGTCCTTACATGTCGTTTGAGGAAGCTGAGAAGGGCTTCTTCTTGGATCGCATTGAGGCATAGCTGAAAAGAAATTTCATACGTTCAACAAACGTGAAAGACGGTTCGAGAACTTCTTTCCTGATTGTGAATTCTCTCACAGAGTATTACCACCGTATGCGCTCAAGAAGCAAGTTTGCTAACACTCTTCGTGGAATCGGAAAGACTGATATTTGGCACCCCTCGGGGCCCATGGTGAAAAAGGAAATGTCCTCACATATAACTACAGAGAAAACTGTTCTGAGAGATTGCTTTCTGATGTGGTGACTCTCATCACACAGAGATTCCACCTATCCCTTCTCTGGAACAGTTTTTGCTAACACTGTTTCTCGGTTTATTTCTGCAAGTTATTTGGGAGCTCATTGAGGGCTAGGTAAAAGAATATCCTCACATAACAACTAAAGAGAAGCTTTCTGAGAAACTGCATTGCCATGTTGAATGCCAAACTCACAGAGTTACACGTTTCTCTTCTTCAGTGATCAGTTTGTTAACACATTTTTCCTTCTGGAAATCTGCATTGGTATTCAGTGCGCAATGAACCTTAACGGTACATAGAAAGTTCAAGTGAAAAACTCAGAAAGAAGCTTTTCTTAGAAACTTCTTGGGATGGTCGAATCACCTCACAAGTTACACTAGGTTTTCGTGGAGCAAGTACCAATAACACTGTCTTTAGGAAGCTGATAAGGGTTTCCTTGGAAAGCATTGAGGCCTACCGCGTGTAAAGGAATTCATAGCCGTCAAAACTGAAAGAAGCTTTCTTAGAAACTTCTTTCTGATCTCTGAATTCATCTCACAGAGTTGACAACCTATACAAACCAGCTCAAGAAGCAGTTTTGCTACACTCTTTTCGTGAGAATAGGGAAAGTGATATTTGGTAGCCCAAGGGCCCATGGTGAAAAATAGGAATGTCCTCACATAAACTAACGGAGAAAACTTTCTGAGGAGGCTTCTGATGGTGACTTCATCACACAGAGTTTCCACCCTTCCCTTCTTGGAACAGTTTGCTAACATGTTCTCGTGAGTTTCTGCAAAGATATTTGGGAGCTCATGGAGGGCCTAGGGTAAAGGAAATTATCCCACATAACTACTAAAGAGAAGCTTTAGAGAAACGCATTGCCAGTGTGAATGCAACTCCGAGTTACACGTTTCTCTTCAGTGATCAGTTTGTTAACACAGTTTCTGGAAACTGCATTATGGGTATTTCATAGCGCAATGAACCTTACGGTGAAAAGGACTATCCCAGATGAAACTGAAAGAACGCTTTTAGAACTTCGGTTGATGTGTGATTCATCCACACAGTTCACTTATGTTCGTGGAGCAGTCCATTAAACCTGTCTTTGAGGAAGCTGAGAAGGGCTTTCCTTGGTCGCTTGAGGCCTACGCGATAAAGGAATTTTCATCCGTTCAAAACGTGAAAGAAGCTTTCTCGGAGAAACGGTCTTTCTGATCTGGAATTCATCACAGTGTTACAACACTAGCCTCAAGAAGCAGTTGCTAACACTCTTTGTCGTGGAATCTGGAAAGTGATATTTGGTAGCCCATAGGGCCCATGGTGAAAAGGAAATGTCCTCACAATAACTACAGAGAAGCTTTCTGAGAGTTGCTTTCGGATGTGTGACTTCATCACACAGAGTTCCACCCTTCCTTTTGGAACAGTTTGCGAACACTGTTCGCTTGAATTCTGAAGTATATTTGGGAGCTCATTGAGGCTAGGGTGAAAAAGGATTATCCTCACATAACACTAAAGAGAAGCTTTCTGACAACGCTTGCCTGTATGAATGCACTCACAGAGTTACACGTTTTCTCTTCAGTGATCAGTTGTTAACACAGTTTTCTGGAAATCTGCAATGTTGGTATGGTCACAGCGCAATGACCTTACGGTGACAAGGAAAATATCACAGATGAAAATAGAAGAAGCATTCTTAGAAACGTCTTGGTGATGTGTGAATTCAGCTCACAGGGTTAACTTTTTGTGGACAGTACATTAACCTGTCTTAGGAAGCTGAGAGGGCTTCCTTGGACCAAGCAGGAGCCTAGCGTGATAAAGGAAATTTCCATACATTCAAAACGTGAAAGAATCTTTCTGAGAACTTCTTTCTGACTGTGACTCATCTCACAGATTTACAACTATTGCCTCTAGAAGAGTTTGCTAACACTGCTTTTCGTGAATCTGGAGAGTGATGATTTGGTAGCCCATAGGGCCCATGGTGAAAAAGGAAATGTACTCACAAAAACTAGAGAAACTTCTGAGAGATTGCGTCTGAGGTGGACTTCATCACACAGAGTTTCAACCTCCTTCTTGGAACAGTTTTGCTAACACTGTCTCGTGGATTTGCAACGGTATATTTGGGAGCTCATGAGGGCTAGGTGAGAAAGGAATTATCCCCAATAACAACTAAGAAAGCTTTCTGGAAACTCGCATTGCCATAGGTAATGCAACTCACAGAGTTACACGTTTCTCTTCAGTGATCAGTTTGTTGACACACGTTTTCTGAAATCTGCAATTTGGTATTTCATGCGAATGAACCTTACTTGACAAGGGAAATGCCACAGATGAAACTAGAAAGAAGCTTTCTGAAACTTCTTGGGGATGTGTGAATCTATCTCACAGAGTTACACTATGTTTCGTGGCAGTCCATTAAAACATGTCTTTGAGAAGCCTGAGAGGGCTTCCTGGGACCAGCCAATTGAAGCCTAGCGGCTGATAAGGAATTTCATCCGTTCAAAACCGTAAAGAAGCTTCGAGAGAAACTTCTTTCTGATCTGTAATTCATCTCACGAATTGACACCTATCCCTCAAGAGTCAAGGTCCTGCTAACAACCTTTCGTGGAATCTGAAAAGTGATATTTGGTAGCCCTCGGGCCATATGAAATAAAAGGAAGCCTCAACATAAAACGAACAAGGAATACTTGCCTGAGAGTTGCTTTCTGATGTGTGACTTCATCACACAGAGTTCCACCCTTTCCTTCTTAGGAACAGTTTGCTACACTTTTCTGTAGGATTCGAAAAGGTATATTTGGAGCTCATTGAGGCGTAGGGGAAAAAGAATGTATCCTCACATAACAACTAAAGGAAAAGCTTTCTGAGAAACTGCATTGCCATGTGTGAATGCAACTCAAGAGTTACACGTTCTCTCAGTGATCAGTTTGTTAACACAGTTGTCTGGAATATGCAATTCGGTATTTTCATAGGGCAATGAACCTACGGTGACAGGTAAATATCCACAAGATGAAACCTAGAAAGAAGCTTCTAGAAACTCTGGTTGATGTGAATTCATCTCACAGAGTTACACTATGTTTCGTGGAGCAGTCCATTACACTGTCTTTGAGGAAGCTGAGAAGGGCTTCCTTGGATCGCATTGAGGCCTACGCTGATAAAGGACAGTTCATCCTTTTAAAACGTGAAAGAAGCATTTACCCCCCCCCCCCCCCCCGAGAAACTTCTTTCTGCTCTGGTGAATCATCGCACAGTGTTCAACCTATGCCCTCAAGAACGTTGTGCTAACACTCTTTTCGTGAATCTGCAAAGTGATATTTGGTAGCCCTGGGGCACATGGTGAAAAGGAAATGTCCTCACATAATAACTAGAGAGAGAAACTTTCTGAGAGATTGCTTTCGATGTGTGACTCCATCACACAGAGTTCCACCCTTCCCTTCTGGAACAGTTTGCTAACACTGTCTCTGTGGATTCGGTAAGGTATCTGGGAGCTCATTGAGGGCTAGGGAATAAGGAATATCCTCCATAACAACTAAAGAAAGCTTCTGAGAAACTGCATTGCCATGTGTGAATGCAACCACAGGTTACACGTTTCTCTTCAGTGATCAGTTTTGTTACACGTTTTCTGGTAACGCATTAGTATTCATAGCCAATGAACCTTACTTGGACAAGGAAATATCCCAGATGAAACTAGAAAGAGGCTTTCGGAACTTCTTGGTGATGTGTGAATCATCTCACAAGTTACACTTATTTTCGTGGACGTCCATTAACACTGTCTTTGAGGAACTGAGAAGGTTTCCTTGGATCGCATTGAGGCCTACGCTGATAAAGGAAATTTCATCCGTTCAAAACGTGAAGAAAGCTTTCTGAGAAACTATTTCTGATCGGTGAAGTTCATCTCACGATAGTTACCCGATGCCTCAAGAAGCAGTTTGCTAACACTCTTTGTCGTGGAACTGAAAAGTGATATTTGGAAGCCCCGGCCATGTGAAAAAGAAAATGTCCTCACAAATAACTACAGAGAAACTTTCTGGAGAGTGGCTTCTGAGTGTGGACTTCATCACACAGAGTTCCACCCTTCCTTCTTGGAACAGTTTGCTAACACTGTTTCGTGATCTGCAAATGGTATATTTGGAGGTCATTGAGGGCAGGGAAAAAGATAATCCTCGATAACACTAAAGAGAAGCTTTCTGAGAAACTGCATTGCCATGTGTAATGCACTCAAAGAGTTACACGTTTCTCTTCAGTGATCAGTTTGTTAACACAGTTTTCTGGAAATCTGAAATTGGTATTTCATAGCGCAATGAACCTTACGGGTGACAAGGCAATATCCAGAGAGAAAACTAGAAAAGCTTTCTGAGAAACTTCTTGGGAGGTGTGAATTATCTCACAGTTACACTTATGTTTCCGTGAGGCAGTCATTAACACTGTCCTTTGAGGAAGCTGAGAAGGGCTTCCTTGGATCAGCATTGAGGCCTACGCTGATAAGGATTTCATCCGTTCAAACGTGAAAGAAGCTTTCTGAGAAACTTCTTCTGATCTGTGATTCATCTCACAGATGTACAACCTACGCCTCAAGAAGCATTGCTAACACTCTTTTCGTGGATCTGGAAAGTGATATTTGGAGCCCATAGGGCCATGGTGAAAAGGAATGTACTCACATCATAACTACAGAGAAACTTTCTGAGAGATTGCTTTCTGATGTGTGACTTCATCACATCAGATTCCCCCTTCCCTTTTGGAACAGTTTGCTAACAACGTTCTCTGTGAATTGCTAAAGGTTAATTTTGGGAGCTCATGGAGTGGCTAGGTGAAAAGGTATCCTCAAGAACAACGTAAAGAAGAAGCTTTCTGAGAAACGGCAGGCCATGTTGAATGCAACTCACAGAGTTACACGTTTCTCTCAGTGATCAGTTTGTTGAACACAGTTCGGACGATTAGCCATAGAACGTTAGCTGCAATGCATGACTTACCGTGGATCAAAGGAAATATCTCAGATGAAAATCTAGAAGAAGCTTTATGCGGACACTTCGTGGTGATGTGTGAAGTTCATATCCAAGTTACACTTGATTTGGTTCGGAACAGCCTCATTAACACGTCTCTTGAGGAACCTGAGAAGGGCTTCTCTTGGCCTGCATTGTAGGCCTCAGGCTGATAAGGAATTTTCATTCACATTCAAAACGTGAAAGAAGCTTGCGGAGAAACTTCTTTCTGATCTGTAATGCATCTCACAGATTTACACGCATGCGCTCTAGAAG
>NC_044561.1:105256978-105376844 GCF_007565055.1 Rhinopithecus roxellana | reverse complement strand
CTATCTCACTACCTGAATAAGAACCCCTGCCTTACTCCCTGACGTCACTTCTATCTCTCTCTACTTTTCTTTTCTCATTCCTTGATTGCCTTATCTCTTCTTCTCTCTCTTTCTTTTCTTTGACAGAGTCTTGCTGTGGCACCCAGGCTGGAGTGCAGTGGCACCATCTTGGTTCACTGCAACCTCCACCTCCCAGATTCCAGTGATTCTCCTGCCTCAACCTCTTGAGTAGCTGGGATTACAGGTGCCTGCCACCATGCCTGGCTAATTTTTGTATTTTCAGTAGAGACAGGGTTTTGCCATGTTGGCCAGGCTGGTCTTGAACTCCTCACCTCAGGTGATCCACTTGCCTCAGCCTCCCAAAGTGCTAGGATTGCAGGTATGAGCCACTCTGCCTGCCTGCCTGCCTGCCTGCCTGCCTGCCTTCCTTCCTTCCTTCCTTCCTTCCTTCCTTCCTTCCTTCCTTCCTTCCTTCCTTCCTTCATTCCTTCCTTCCTTCCTTCCTTCCTTCCTTTTTGGAGATACAAGGGATCTAGTTAGTAAGAAAAAAATCTTGAGAAAGAACAGAGTTGAAGGACTCACAATTCCCAAGTTCAAAACTGAATATGAAGTTACGTAATCAAGACAATGTGATACTGGCATAAAGAAAGACGTATAAATAAATGGAATAGAATTTAGAGTTAAAAAATAAATTCTCACGTTTATGATCAATTGATTTTTGACAAGAATGCTGAGACAATCAAATGGGGAGAAATAATAATATTTTTAAAAAATGTCCTGCTGGGACAATAGGGATAACTTTATCCGTATTAGAAGAATGAATTTAGACTCCTACCTCATAACACACAAAAAAATTACTCCAAATGGATCATAGACCTAAATGTAAGAGCTAAAATTGTAAGACTTTTAGAAGAAAATACAAAATAAGTGCAAAATATTTGTGACCTTAGACAGTGTATCTTAGATATGACAGCAAAAACAAGCTACAAAAGAAAAAAACAGATAAATTGGACTTTGTCAAAATTAAAAACTTTTGGACTGCAAAGGATACCATCAAGAAAGTGAAAAGATAACCTTACAGAAAATACTTGCAAATCGTATATCTGATAAGGGACTAGTGTCCAGAATATATAAAGAACTGTTGCAACTTGATAAAAAAGATAAATAACCGAATTAAAATATGGGTAAAGGATCTAAATAAACATTTCTTCAAAGAAGATGTACAAATGGCTAATAAGTATATTAAATGGTGCTAAACATCATTAGCTATCAGGGAAATGCATATCAAAACTATAATGGGATCCCAGTTTACACTTGTAAGGATAACTATAGATAATGGCAATGGTTGGCTGGGATGTGGACAAACTGGGACTCTTACACATTGCTGGATAGAATGTAAAAAGCTGGCCAGGCATGGTGGCTCACGCCTGTGATCCCAGCACTTTGGGAGGCTGAGGCGGGCAGATCACGAGGTTAGGAGTTTGAGACCAGCCTAGCCAACATGGTGGAACCCCGTCTCTACTAACAATACAAAAATTAGTAGGGCATGGTGACAGGTGCCTGTAATCCCAGCTACTCGGGAGGCTGAGGCAGGAGAATCACTTGAACCTAGGAGGTGGAGGTTGCAGTAAGCAGAGATCATGCCATTGCACTCCAGTCTGGGCAACAAGAGCAAAACTCCAAATTCCATTTAAAAAAAAAAAAAAAAAAAAAAGTAGAACGCTGCAGTCACTTTGGAGAACAGTCTGGCAGTTCCTCAAAAATTAAGTGTAGAGTTACCATATGATCAAACAGTTCCACTCCCAAGTGTATATCCAAGAGAAATGAAAACATGTTCACATAAAATCTTGTACATGAATGTTTATAGTAGCATTATTTATAATAATACAGAAGTGGAAACAACCCAAATGTCAACTTCCAAATGGATAAAGTGTGGTATGGTGATACAATGGAATGTTATTTAATAATAAAGAATAAAGTACTGATGCATGCAACAACATGGATGAACCTTGAAGATACTATGGTAAGTGAAAGAAGCCAACCACAAAATACCACATAATTGTGTGATTCCACTTAAATGACATGTCCAGAATGTCCACATTATACTTTCTATAGAGTTAGAAAGTAGGTTAGTGGTTTCCTGAGGCTGGGGGAGGGAGTTGGGGGAATTGGGTAGTGACTACTGGGTAAAGAGTTTCTTTCTGGGGTGATGAAATGGTCTAAAATAGAATGTGGTGGTGGTTGCACAACTCTGAATATACCAAAAACCATTGAATGAGCATTTTAAATTGGTAAATTATATGTGAATTATGTTCAATATAGTTGTGTTTAGATATCTGTAAAAATGATGGTGCAAATATTCTTTTTCACAAACCTTTTTTGTTGTTGTTTATAGTTGTTTATTTGCACCTCTAGTAATTTGTCCCAAGGAAAGAGTATGTAAAAGAACATAAGCCATTTTAAGGCCTTTCATGTATGCTACAAAATTGCACTCCAGAAGGTTTATACAGTTTTGCATTTCATTAGCCTGTTTTGTTTTATCTTTGACAACCTAAAGAATTTATTAGTAGTATTCATCTGAGGATCCTCTAGGTCTATCAGAGTGTCTTTCTTATAGAAGACAGTCAATAAATAAGTGTCCTAAGTGAGCAAAACATTTTTGGTTGATTTTTAGGTGCAAATGGTTTCTTTTGATTTTAATTAAGATGGCTTTGTTTATTAGAGATATTGACATCTTTTCTTATTCTATTGGCTTTGTATAACTTTGTGAATTGTCTCTTCATGTCCTTTGCCTACTTTTTATTGTGGTAACTATCTTTTATAAATGTTGTATAATTAGTTAAAAATATATTAGGCTGGGCATTGTGGATCATGCCTGTAATCCCAGCTCTCTGGGAGGCCAAGGTGGACGGATCGCTTGAGCCTAAGAGTTCGAGACCAGCCTGGGCAACATAGTGAGACCCCATCTCTAAAAAAAAAAACAAAACAATAAAAATATATTAAAAGATTAACTCATTGTCTATCATATGGATTATAAATATCCCCCCAAATTTGTCATTTGCTTGTTAATTTTATTTATGATGATTTAAAAATTACAATATATTTTTTGTTGTTCAAGTCCGTTTTTGTTCCCATTGTGATATTTTCATTTGCCTATCACTTTCTTGGAGAAAAGATAAACATTGATTCATTCTTTTGTAGGTGTTTTATGATTCCATCGAAAATAAAATCTTCAATGCATCTGGTATTTATTTTGTTGTAGGATAAAAGATAACAACATACGTTTCTCTTATAGTTCATCAGGTATCCCACTACTGTTTATTGAGTCATGTTTTCTGTTACCACTCTTACCATATACCAAAGTTTTACGTACATTCGGGTTGGTTTCTGAGCTTTCTGTTGTCTTCCATTGCTTTGTTTAAAATTTAAAGTTTATTTTTCTGACTTTCCATACTTGAATATGGTCAAATAAGTCCCCCTTTATTAATCTTGTTTTGTTTAAAAATGGTCATTTTCACTAATTTTCCAGTTCAGTAGTTTATTCTCTCAGTGTAATGTGATTTATCAGGCCATTGCTCACCCTATTCATCTCCCAATGCCCAACTAAAAAACTTTAGAAGACTGAGGCTCTTGCCCTGGCCCCATCACTTTCTAGCTCTGTGGGCTTAGTCTAGTTATTGAACATGTCTGACTCTCACTTTTCTCCTCTGTAAGTCAGTGAGAATTATATATTTCCTGTAAGGTTGTGAGGTTCAAATGGAATAATGTGTATACAGGCACTTGGTAAACAATGTGGTCATATGCAAGTGCTTTTTATGGTTTTACCTAAGGGGCCACTGAGGGCCAGAGAAGTGTCGGGACCTATGTAAGGTCACAAGCAAGTTCATGTGGAACACATCTAGAACTAGAACCCTAGCCACTGTCCCAGGGCCCTTCCAGCTGGGCTCTGCTGCCTGCAGTCCTAGGTGCCTTCTGATTAGCCTGTGTAGTGGTCTTGATGTAAGTGTTTCTCCTGTACTGTCCCCTATAGGTTGTGGCTGGCCATACCATTTCCCTGGTTCCCCCCACGCTCCTGATTACCTGGAAGGGCCATTTGGATAGTGTGGCAGACATCCTGTATGTGGACAACTTCCAGTTGGTTATCAGCGCTGGCCAGGACCGGGACGTCAAGGCTTGGAAACTCTCCGGTGATGCCATTGGTATGGGTCCTGCTGAAGCTCAGCCACGCCCATGGCCCTTCTTGTCTCTGTCCCTGTCTGAACATAAGCTGGTATGAACTTTGTACTCTGTGGGGAGGGACTCTCAGGCCACAGCAAATGCCTTTGCTTAAATAATATTGCAGTCTGCCCAATTGTCTGTTCAGCAAATGGTCCTTCCATCCATTCACCCATTCACCCAATATTATTCACCTATGTATATTTTTGCAAATCATATATCTGATAAGGCATATTCCTTTCTCTTTTAAAAAATAAACTTAATTGTTGCATTGTATATATATTTAAAAAACCCATACAAACTCGAAGGGTTCAGCTTGGTGAATTTTGAGAAAGTAAACACATCCCCATATAGCCACCGTTCATGTCAAGAAACAATTAGGGCCAGGTGTGATAGCTCACGCCTGTAATCCAAACACTTTTTTGTCCCCTTTTCCTCCTGTGCTGTCTTCCTTTTATGTTTTTTTTTTTTTTTTTTTTTGTAGTGACCTGTCTCTACTAAAAATACAAAAATTAGCCGGGCATGGTGGTGCACTCCTGTAATCCCAGCTACTTGAGAGGCTGAGGCAGGAGAATCGTTTGAACCTGGTAGGCAGAGGTTGCAGTGAGCCGAGATCATGCCACTGCACTCCAGCCTGGGCAACAGAGTGAGACTCTGTCTAAAAAAAGAAAAAAAAAAAGGAATTAAAAGTGACTTATGTACCACCATTACAGTATTACAGCATTCTGTATTTTTCTGTGTACATTTATCAGAAAGTTTTGTATTTTCATATGCTTTCGTATTCTTGCCTAACATCCTTTTGTTTCAACTTGAAGGGATCCCTTTAACATTTATTTAAAGGCAGGTCTAATGGTGATGAACTCCTCTTGTTTTTATTTATCTGGGAAAAGTTTTATTTTTCCTTCATTTTTAAAGGACAACTTTCCTGGATATAGTATTTTTGGATGAGAGTTTTTGTTGTTTTTATTTTTTATTTTTTTTATTATTTATTTATTTATTTTTTTGAGACAGTGAGCCTAGGCTGTCACCTAGGCTGGAATGCAGTGGCGTGATCTCAGCTTACTGCAAGCTCCACCTCCCGGATTCATGCCATTCTTCTGCCTCAGCCTCCCGACTAGCTGGGCCTACAGGCGCCCGCCACCACACCCGGCTAATTTTTTTGTATTTTTAGTAGAGATGGGGTTTCACCATGTTCGCCAGGATGGTCTCGATCTCCTGACCTCATGATCTGCCTGCCTCGGCCTCCCAAAGTGCTGGGATTACAGCACTACACTCGGCCGAGTTTTTGTTCTTTTTATAATGTGTTGCCTTGTGGATTTCTTTTACTTTATCCTCGTTGGAATCCCTTGAGCTTCTTAAATATAGGTTTCTTTTCCTTTTTAAGATTTGAAACATTTTCAGCCATTATTTACTCAAATAAGCTTTTTGTCCCTCTCTCTCTCTTCTCCTTCTGGTACTACCATAATGCATATATTGTCCATTTGACGATGTCTCATAAATCCCTTAGGCTTTCTTTACTCTTTAAAATTCTTTTTTCTTTTTGCTTCTCTGACTGGGTATCTTCAAGTCTGCTGATTTTTCCTTCTGCTTGATCAAGTCTACTGTAGATGACCTTTGAATTCAATTATTTTATTTTTCATCTTCGGCTCTAGAATTTTTTTTTTTCTTTCTTCAAGACGGGATCTTGCTGTGCCACCCAGGCTTGAGTGCAGTGGCATGAATTCAGCTCACTGAAGCCTTGACCTCCCAGCCTCAAGTGATCTTCCCATCTCAGCCTCCTGAGTAGCTGGGACTACAGGTGCATGCCATCATGCCTGGCTACTTTTTTGTATTTTTTGTAGAGATAGGGTTTCACCATGTTGCCCAGGCTGGCCTTGAATTCCTGAGCTCAAGTGATCCGCCCACCTAAGCTTCCCAAAGTGTTGGGATTATAGTTGTGGGCCACCATGGCTGGCCTCTGTTTGGTTCTTTTCTATATTTTCTGTGTCCTCACTAGTATTCCCATTTTGTTCATGTATTGTTTCTGAGCTTGTTGAGCATTTTTATCATGGTTACTTAGCATTCTTTGTCAAATAATTCATATACCTCAATGTCTTTAGCAGCAGTTTCTGGAGATTTATTTTGTTCCTTTGGGCCATGCTTCCCTATTTTTTTGTGTGCTTTGTAACTTTGTATTGGGATGCATGCATTTGTAAAAATCAGTCATCGTTTCCAGTCTTTATATACTGGCTTCATTCAGGGAAAATTCTGTACCAGTCAGCTTGGCTAAAGATTCTGGGGGCCTCTCAAATCTTTTTTGTGGATACTTTCATGGGACTTATGCATGTAAATTTGCAGTTACAGCAATCTACAGGTTTATTTTTTTTAGGAGTCCCTTATCTCTTGCTCTCTCTGGTGTCTGTTTGCAGTACTGCAAGTTCTCTAGAGCTGCTACAAGCTTCCCCCAGGCCTCTAGAATATGCTGGGTCCTTCAATAGTCTGAGAGAGGCAAGACAGAAACCAGTCTCCTGGGTACCCCTCAAAGGCTAACACTGGATATATATGCTCCAAATCTGCCTCCTCAGGGAGAAGCTGAAAGTTGGGTTATTTTCCCTACTCATTCCTCAGAGTGGCAGGAGGGACTCTGATAGTGAGTGTATGCTAGTCTAAATTGTCACCTTTGTTCTTAGTAGCCCAGTCTGGTGCCCCTTCCTGTCAGTGCTTAGATTCAGGCAAGACAGAAACTGGTTCATCATGCAGCCCTCTGAAAAGTCTGCATGTTAGATGTATGTCTCAGTCTTTCCCTCCCAGGGAGAAGGTGGAAGCTGGGGGTTCCTTCCCAATCTGCTTCACTGAGCCAGGAGGAGGGATTACAAGTGAGCACCATGAATTTTCCTACTGGCTTCAGTGCAGCTGGTGTGTGTGTGTGTGTGTGTGTGTGTGTGTGTGTGTGTGTTTGTTTGTTTTGCATTCATCTGGGATGAATGGTCCTGGTTTCTGGTCCATGTACTGTTGTTCAGTCAGTGTCTCCATAAGGGGAAGGAGGTGCTGGATCTTCCTATTCTACCATCTTGCTGATGTCACCTATTTTTTGTATCTTTCAAAGACATCTTTGACTATCCCCTAAATATAATATCTAGTGTTTTTTTTAGAAGCTTGGTTGTTTTAAAAATCAGATTTCTGAAGTGTAATTTATATCCAATAAAAGCACCTTTTAAAAGTATATAGTTCTATGAGGTTTCATGAATGCATAGAATTGTGTAATTGGTATCACAATCAAGACATAGACATTACCCCAAAAAGCGACCTCATGTCTCCTCATAGTAAACTCTATTTCCTTCTCCTAACCCCTGGCAGCCATTGATCTGTTTTGTCTCTATAGTTTTGCCTTTTCCAGATTATCATAAATGGAAACATACACATGTAGCTGAGTGAAAGTCTAACTTTCACTTAGCATAATCAATTTTAGATTCATCTGTGTTGCTGAATGTATCAGTAGTTTGTTCTTTTTATTGCTGAGTATTATTCTACTGTATTGCTCTGTCATAGTTTGTTAATCCATTCACCAGTTATAGGACATTTGGGTCATTGTCAGTTTTGGGTGATTATGAATGAAACTGTTTTAAACATTGTTTTCATTTCTGTTGGGTATGTATTTAGAAGCAGAATGACTGGGTTGTATGGTTAAGTGTATTGAAACTTTATGAGAAACGACAAACTGTTTTGCATTTCTACCTCTGCGTCTTCATCAACATTTGGTGTTTGATCTGTTATTATTTTAAATTTTAATAATCTATGATTATAGCATGAGATTTCAATACTTTTCTCTCAATAATTTATAAAACAACTCTACAGAAAATCATTAATGATATAGAATACTTGACTAACACCATCAAATAATTGTACTTAATTGACATTTATAGATCACTCCATTCATAAACAAAATAAACACTATTATTATTATTATTATTATTATTATTATTTTTTGAGACGGAGTCTCGCTCTGTTGCCAGGCTGGAGTGGAGTGGTGCGATCTCAGCTCACTGCAACCTCCACCTCCCGGGTTCATGCCATTCTCTTGCCTCAGCCTCCTGAGTCGCTAGGACTACAGGTGAGCACCACCACGCCCAGATAAATTTTATTTTTGGAATTTTAGTAGAGACAGGATTTCACCATGTTGGCCAGAATGGTCTCGATCTCTTGACCTCATGATCTGCCTGCCTTGGCCTCCCAAAGTGCTGGGATTACAGGCGTGAGCCACCGCACCTGGCCAACATTATTTTTAAGTGCACACAGAACATTACTTCAAACAGACCATATTCTGGGCCACAAAACAAATCTCAACAATTTCAAAAGGATTTATGCCATACAGAGTATGTTCTCTTATCCCAGTGAAACTGAATTATAAATCAAAAACAGAAATATCTTTGAAATATCCCTAAATATTTGGAAGCTAAATAACACATTTCTAAATAACCCATGGGCCAAAAAAGAAATCCAGAGGGAAATTAGAAAATATTTTGAACTGAATGAAAATGAAAATATAACATTTCAAAATTTATGAGATGCCACAAAAAACAGTAGTAAGGGGGAAATTTATAACACTAAATTCCTATACTAGAAGGAAAAAAGTTCAAATCACTAGCCTCAACTTCCACATTAAGAAACTAGAAAGAGGTCTGGTTGCGGTGGCTCACGACGTTGGGAGGCAGGTGGGGGGATCATTTGAACCCAGGAGTTCAAGACCAGCCTGGGCAACATAACGAGACCCCATCTCAATGAAAGAAAGAAAAGAAAGAAAGAAAGAAGGAAAGAAGAAGGAAGGAAAGGAAGAGCAAGTTGAACCCAAAGTAAATAGAAGAAAGGAAATAGTAAAGATTAGAATGGAAATCGATGAAACAGAAAAGTAAAAAATAATAGGGAAAATCAATGAAGCCAGAAGCTGGTTCTTTGAAAAGATCAATTAAATTGATAAACCTCCAGCTAGACTGGGCAGGAAAAAGAGAGAGAAGACACAAATTACCAATATCAGGAATAAGTGGGATGACATCACTAATGATTCTACAGATGTTAAAAGGATAACAATGAAATACTATAAACAACTTTATACAATACATTTGGCAACGTATATGAAATAAACTCCTTGAAAGACACAAACTACTAAAGCTTACACAAGAGGAAGCAGATAACCCAAATATCCTTACATCAAAGAAATTAAATTTGTAGTTTAAAACGCTCCTCACAAAGATATCTCCAGGCCTAAATGGCTTCCCTGGTGAATTTTACCAAATATTTGAAGGAGAAATAATATAAGTTCTACAGGCTGGGCGCGGTGGCTCAAGCCTGTAATCCCAGCACTTTGGGAGGCCGAGACGGGCGGATCACGAGGTCAGGAGATCGAGACCATCCTGGCTAACACGGTGAAACCCCGTCTCTACTAAAAATACAAAAACTAGCCGGGCGAGGTGGCGGGCGCCTGTAGTCCCAGCTACTCGGGAGGCTGAGGCAGGAGAATGGCGTGAACCCGGGAGGCGGAGCTTGCAGTGAGCTGAGATCCGGCCACTGCACTCCAGCCTGGGCGACAGAGCAAGACTCCCTCTCAAAAAAAAAAAAAAAAAAAAAAAAAAATATATATATATATATATATATGGTAATGAAGACAGTATATATATATATGTAAGTTCTACAGAAACTCTTCCAGAAAGTTGAAAAGGACACAATGCTTCCCAACTCATGAGGCAACTTGGTACCTAAACCTGACTAAGACATTATAAGAAGAAAGTGAAAAAGAAAAGAAAAGGAAAGAAACAAACAAACAATTGATTAATATCCCTCATAAGCATAAATGCAAAATATCTTAACAAAACTTTTGGAAATAAAATCCAGCAATATATAAGAAAGGTAACATATCATGATCAAATAGGGTTTACCCCAGATATACAAGGTTGGTTTAATATTTGAAAATCAATATAATTTATTATATTAATAAACTTAAAGTGAAAAACTATGTGATTATCTTGATATAATAAAGTTATTTGACAAAATTCAATATCCATTTCTGATAAAAACATTTAGCAAAATAGAAAAAAACTTCCTCAACCTGAGGAAGTGCATCTGTGAAAAAACCTAAAACTAACTTTACACCTAATGGTGAAAGGCTAAGTACTTTCCCCTGACCAGGAATAAGACATGCCACTTTGATTCAAAATTATGCTAGAAGGGTAGAGGGCAGTTAGAGAAGGAAAAAAAAGGCATTCAGATTGGAAAGGAAGAAATACAACTGTTTTTATTTGTAGTTGACTAATTGTCTATATAGAAAATCCAGTGGATTTTATTAAAAAGAGTAAGGAGTTTAACAAGGTTGCAGAATACAAAATCAGTATAAAAAATCAATTGTATTTCTATATACTAGCAATGAACAGCCAGAAATTGAAGTAAAAGATACATTTACGATAAAATAAAACATATGAAATACCAAGATATGTAAGTACACAGAAAAGTACTACAAAACATTGCTGACACAAAGTGTAGAAGATTTACTGTTAATGGGTAGAAGACTGTCTGATTAAGAATAAAATTATCTCCAAATTGATTTGTAGGTTAACTGAAATACCAATCAATATCCCAGAAGTATTTTTGTAGAAATTGACACACTGATTCTAAAATTTATATAAACCAGTCAAAATAGCTTTAGCAAAGGAAACTAAGATGAAGGGTTAACACTGCCTGATTTCAAGACTTATTGTGAAGTCATGGTAATCAAGACAGTGTGGTAATGGCATAGAGACAGACAAATAGATCAATGGAGGATCCAGAGATGCACCCATACGTATATGGACATCTGTTTCTGACGAAGTTGCAAAGACAATTCAGTGGAGAAAAGACAGACTTAAAGCAACGAACTTGGATCCACACTTCACATCACATACAAAAAGCAGTTCAAAATGGGCTGTGCATGGTGGTTCATGCCTGTAATCCAAGCACTTTGGGAGGCTGAGGTGGGAAGATCACTTGAGGGCAGGAGTTCGAGACCAGCCTGACCAACATGACAAAACCCCATCTGCTAAACATACAAAAAATTAGCCAGGCATGGTGGTGCTGGCCTGCAATTCCAGCTACCCAGGAGGCTGAAGCACGAGAATGGCTTGAACCTGGGAGGTGGAGGCTGCAGTGAGCCAAGATCACGCCACTGCACTGTAGCCTGGGCGACAAAGCAAGACTCTGTCTCAAAAAACAAAACAAAACAAACAAAAACAATTCAAAATGGATCATAGAACTAAAGGCAAAAGTTAAAACTAAAACTTCTAGAAGAAATCGTGGGAGAAAACCTTTGTGACCTTGGTTTAGGCAAAGATTGTTTGGATGCAACATCAATAGAGCACAATTCATAAAATATCAAGTTAATAACAGTTTATCAAACTTAAAAACTTCTGCTCTTCAAAAGACATTGTTAAGAGAACAGAAAGATAAACCACAGACTGGGAGAAGATATTTGCGAATCCTGTATCTGATAAAGCTCCTATTTAGAATATATGAACTCTCAGAACTCAATAAGGAAACAAATAATACAATAAAAACATTAGAAAAAGGTTTGGATAGACCACAAATTTGAAGAAACTTCACTGTAAGAATTAAAGAGGAAACACGAAGAACAGCTCGACAGTCAGCAGGGACAGGTTTATTTTAAATAAACCTGAGAGGGGCGGCTGGCTGAGTTAGGTTAGAGCCACACTCTCTTAGACTAAGAGTTTTTAAGGATTCGGTGGGGGGCGGGTAGAGTTTATTAGAGGCTTGGATTGCTTCTGTGTCTCTTTGTTGTGCTTATCTGGGAGGGAGAGTTGTGTGTCTGTTCCCATACATCTTTCTGCAGCTGCAGGCATATCCCCTCTGCTTTTAGCTTCCCTATCTTAGTGCATCTGAAGGGAAAGGAATGTGCTTATTAAGGCCCACTGTTTTACTGAGGCCCATTGTATGAGGGTGAAGTTTAGCAGTTACCCAAGAGACTTTCCCCTGACCTCCCTCTGTGCTGGAGCTGTCTTATCTGTGTTTTACTGTCTGCTCTTTCTGTCTGCTTGTAGTTAGAAGTGATTTCCTTGAAATGCATGAGGCTAGAAAGGGAGCTGGAACTTAAAGTGGTGGTATTTGTCCGAGATGACGTACTCCTGCTCTGTCATTCACCAAAGAAAATATATAGAAGCATGGAAAACAATGCTCAATATTTATTCATTGGAAGAGACATACTAATTAAAACTGCTATAAGATACCATTTATCTTATTAGAATGGCTGAAATTAAACAATATTGATCATACTAAGATGGTATATGAAGGAGCTGAAACTCTCCTGCACGGCTAATGGGATCGTAAAATGGTACAACTGCTTTGGAAAGCATTTTGGCAGTTTCTTAAAAAGTTAAATGTGCCCCTATGATATGAGTCAGCTGTTCCACTTCTATGAAAGCATATGCCCGGGTAAAGACTACATATATAAATATTCACAGCAGTATTTTAAATTTAATTTAATTAATTAATTTATTTTTGAGACGGAGTCTCGCTCTGTCACCCAGGCTGGAGTACAGTGGCGTGATCTCCACTCACTGCAAGCTCTGCCTCCCGGGTTTACGCCATTCTCCTGCCTCAGCCTCCCGAGTAGCTGGGACTACAGGCGCCCGCCACCTCGCCCGGCTAGTTTTTTGTATTTTTTAGTAGAGACGGGGTTTCACCGTGTTAGCCAGGATGGTCTCGATCTCCTGACCTCGTGATCTGCCCGTCTCGGCCTCCCAAAGTGCTGGGATTACAGGTGTGAGCCACCGCGCCCAGCCAGCAGTATTTTTTTGTAACAGCCCCAAACTAGAAACAATTCAAATGTACATCAATAGTTGAGTTGTAAACTATGGTTTATGGAATATCACTCAGCAATAAAACAGAATGAAGAACTGATACGTTATATAATGTGGTTGGATCTCAAAATAATTATCCTTAGTGAGAGAAGCCAAACAAAAACCTGTACATATTGTATGATTTATTTTTTCCCCAACCATTTACATCTGCATCTATTTATATAAAATTTTAGGAAATGCAAACAAATTTATAGTGTGACAGCAGATAACTGGTTTGGGAATAAGGGGCTGATGAGGGTTGGAAGGGTGAGAGCTCAAAGAAGCAGGAAGAGTCTTTTGCAGGTAATGGATATGTACACATTAAATAGAAACCGGTTATTGCATGTCAGTTATACTTCAATGAAACTGTTAAAAATAGTCATCCTCCTAGGTTTATAGTGGTATCTTACTAATGATTTTAATTTGCATTCCTCTAGTGACTAATGATGTTGAAATATTTTCTTGCACTTATTAGCTATCCATATATTTTCTTTGATGAGATGCCTGTTCAGATCTTTTGCCATTAAAACAAATTGTGTTGTTTTCTTATTGAGTTTTGAGAATGCTTTATTCTGGATACAAGTTCTTGATCAGCTATGAGGTTTTGAAAATATTTTTCTCCATTACTGTGGTTTATGTTTTCATTCTCTTCACAGTGCATTTTGAAGATCAGTGGCCAGGCATGGTGGCTCACACCTGTAATACCAACACTTTGGGGGGCCAAGGTGGGTGGATTGCTGGAACTCAAGAGTTTGAGACTAGCCTGGGCAACATAGTGAGACTCTGTTTCTACCAAAAAAATAAAAATTGGCCAGATGTGGTGGTGTATGCCTATAGTCCCAGCTACTCAGGAGGCTGAGGCAAGAGGATTGCTCAAGGTTGAGGTTGAGGATGCAGTAATCTGTGACTGAGCCACTGTACTACAGCCTGGGCAACAGAATAAGACCCTGTCTCAAAGAAGGAAAAAAAAATCAGAAGTTTTAAGTTTTGGCATTGTATGCAAGAAATTTTTTGCCTAACCCAAGGTCACAGAGGTTTCTATTATATTTTCTTCTATAAGCTTTATAGTTTTCACTCTTACATTTTGGTCTATAATCATTTTGAGTTAATTTTTGTATATGTTGTAAAATATGAGACAAAGTTTAAATTTTGCAGAGTTAACCACTTGCTCCAGCACTGTTTTTATCCTTTCTCCTTTGAGTTCCTTTTGTACTTTTGTCAAAAATCCATTTGTTATGGGCCATTCATACATCGACTTCTGTGTAGTGTCTTCTTGAGTATTTCGTTGTTTTTAAGAAATTTGGTTGTTAGTCTTTATGTTTTTGATTTGTAGAAATTCTTTGTGTCCTGGATACGAGGCCTTTCACAGGTGTCTGCATTGTGAGTCCTTTTATTGGTGTATCGCTTACCCATTCATTTTCCTGATGGCATCTTTTGATGAGCAGAAGTTTTAAATTTTGATGAAGTCCAACTTACCAAGTTAAAGAACATGTGGTACTTAACAAATTGTGGTAAAAATATATAGCATAAAACTTACCATTTTAGCCATTTGTAAGTCTACAGTTCAGTAGTGTTAAGTATATTCACTTTGTTGTGCCACAGAGCTCTGGAACTTTTTCATTTTGCAAATCTGAAGCTTTATAGCCATTGAACATACTCCTCCATTTCCCCTTACCTCCAGCCCCTGGCAACCATCATTCAACTTTCTGTTTCTATGAATTTCACTACTTTAGTTACTTACCCAAGGAGAATAATACAATAGTCATATTTTTGTGACTGGCATCTTCCACTTAGCATAATGGCCTCAATATTTATTAATATTGTAACATGTGACAAGATATCCTTTTTTAACATTGAATAATATTTCATTGTATGTATATGCCACATTTTCTTTATCCATTCATCCATTAATGGACACTTTTTTGGTGACTCCACCTCTTGGCTGTTGTGAATTGTGCTTCTGTGAACATGAGTGTGCAAATATCTATCTCTTTGAGACCCTGCTTTCAATTCTTTTGGATAAATACCCACTAGTGGGATTGCTGGATCATATGGTAGTTCTACTTTTCATTTTTTGAAGAACCTCCATACTGTTTTCCATAGCACATGTACCATTTTATAATCTCACCAACCATGCACAAGGGTTTCAATTTCTCTGCAACCTTGCCGATGCTTGTTATTTTGTTTTTGTTTTTGTTTTTTTGTTTGTTTGAAACAGCCATTCTAAGGGGATGATGTTGTGGTTTTGATCTGCACTTCTCTAATGATTCATGAGGTTGGCAATAATCTTTTCATGTGCTTGTTGGCCATTGTATATCATCTTTGGAGAAATAAATGTCTATTCAAGTTTTTTGCCCATTTTAAAATTGCGTGTTTTTTTTAAGTTGTAGGAGTTATTTATATATTACGGATATTAACCTCTTATCAGGGATATGATTTTCAAATACTTTCTCCCATCCTGTAAGCTTCTTTTTCATTGGGTTGGTTGTTGATTGTGGTTTTTATTTGTTTGTTTGTTTTGAAATGGAGGTTCGCTCTTGTTACCCAGGCTGGAGTGCAGTGGTGTGATCTCAGCTCACTGCAACCTTCACCTCCCTGGTTCAAGCGATTCTCCTGCCTCAGCCTCCCAAGCAGCTGGGATTACAGGCACCCACCACCACACCCATCTAATTTTTATATTTTTAGTAGAGACTGAGTTTCATCATTTTGTCCAGGTTAGTCTCGAACTGCTGACCTCAGGTGATCGACGTGCCTTGACCTCTTAAAGTGCTGGGATTATAGGTGTGAGCCACCACACCCAGCCTGATTATGTTTTTTGATACACAGAAGTTTTCACGTTTAATGTCTATTTTTGCTTTCATTGCCTGTTTTTTAGTGTCGTATCATTGACCTAATCCAATGTTATGAAGCTTTTCTTCCATAATTTTTCTAGGAGTTTTTACAATTTTGGGTATTATGTTTAGGTATTTAATTTATTTTGAGTTCATTTTTGTATATGGTGTAAAATAAGGGTCCAGTTTTACTCTTTTGTATGTGGCAATTTGGTTTTCCCAGCACCATTTGTTGTAGAGACTGTCTTTCCCAATTGAGTGGTCTTGGCACTTTTGTTGAATATCATTTGACTACATATGTGAGGCTTTATTTTTTTATTTTATTTTATTTTTTTCGAGACAGAGTCTTGCTCTGTTGTCCAGGCTGGAGTGCAGTGGCGCAATCTTGGTTCACTGCAAGCTCCACCTCCCAGGCTCATGCCATTCTCCTGCCTCAGCCTCCCGAGTAGCTGGGACTAAAGGCACCTGCCACCACACCTGGCTATTTTTTTAATTTTTATTTTTAGTAGAGATGGGGTTTCACCATGTTAGCCAGGATAGTCTCGATCTCCTGACCTCATGATCTGCCTGCCTTGGCCTCCCAAAGTGCTGGGATTAGAGGCTTGAGCCACTGCACCCGGCCAAGGCTTTATATTCTATTCCATTGGTTTATATGTCTGTTTTTATGCCGGTACCACACTGTCTTGATTACTGTAGCTTTGTAATATATTTTAAAATAAAAAAGTAGATGTTTTTGTTCTCTAAGAAATTTTTGCTTACATTAAAATTACAAAGATATTCTCTTAGATTTCCCTCTAGAAACTAGAGATTTTGGCTTTGAATTTAGGTCTATGATCTATCTTCAATTGATTGTTGTGTAGAGAGGACGTTTTGTCTATATCCAGTTAGCCAAGAGAGTTAAAAAAAAAATCTTTAAATAGGTGTTGGATTCTGTCAAATGCTTTTTCTGCTTCTACTGTGATAATCATATAGCTTTTGTCCTTTATCCTGTTGATGTGGTAAATTACATTTTTTGAATTTTGAATTCAAACCTGCATTCCTGGAGTAAACCCCACTTAGTCAAGATGTATTATTCTTTTAATATATTGTTGAATTCTATTTTACTCCTTAATGGGAACTTTATTATATTATGGCTAGGAACCCTTGAGTGCCTAAAACCTTCTTGGTCCTGGACATCTATCATCCCATGAGTAGAGTGGCCAATGGGAATTCAAAATACCATTTTACTTTGGTTTTCTTGGTTTTGCCTTAAAAATGCAGCATTTTTGTGGTAAGTGGAGATAGAGCCATATGATTTTGCCTAAGGCAGGCCCCTCCCTTTCCCTAAAGCCAAACCCTAGCGGGCCATTAGAGACAAGAACACAAGTGAAAAACAGAATGGCTCCTTCAAGTGCATTTATAACAAGTGATCCCTGCTGGGCTCAGTGGCTCACACCTGTAATCCCAGTACTTTGGGAGACCAAGGTGGGAAGATCACATATGCACAGGAGTTTGAGACCAGCATGGGCAACAATGTGAGACCCTGTCTCTACAAGAAATTTAAAACTTAGCTGGGCATAGAAGTGTGCACCTGTAGTCCTGGTGACTCAGGAGGCTGAGGCAGGAGGATCGCTAGAGCCCAGGAGTTTGAGGCTGCAGTGAGTTATGACTGTGCTGCTGTACTCCAGCCTGGGGAATAGAACAAGACCCTGTCTCAAAAAATAAAAATAAAAAAAAATAAAATAAAACAAATGATGTAAAAAACATGCCCTCTCAGTATTCGAGAGTCCATCCTGTTTGGATTAGCAAATGTTCTATTCTTGAGGAAACCCCAAGAAGGGCTTGAGAAGGGGGCTGGGAGCCTTCCCCACCTCCAAACAGCAAGCATATATCTTCTGTTCCATGTCCTGAGTGAAGGTACAGGTGGCCTCCAACCCAACTGGAATAAAGGCCCTGCCTCACATGTGCAAATGCTGCCTGCCCATGTAAGGGACAGAAAATGCTGTTTCTCTATTTTTCATTAAAAACAACCCTTTCAGCCCATCTCTGTTCTTATATTTGTGTGCCTCTTTTAAACAGTGTATAATTGAGTCTTATTTTTTTCATCCTGACAATCTTTACCTTTTAATTGAATATTTAGTTCATTTAAATATCAGCAATTACTTGTGTAGTTGGGTTGAAGTGTATCATCTTGCTATTTATTTTTTCTTTTTATCCTATCCTTGGTTTCTTTTTTCTTCCTTTTCTTATTTCTTTTGGGTTAATCAAATATTTTAAAAATTGTTGTTTTGTGTGCTCTATTTGCTCTTTAAATAGTATCTTTTGTATTGTTCTTTTAGTGATTACCTTAGAGATTATATGTATTCTTGACCTAGTGCTACTCCCTGTGCAAGAATCTTACATCCCCCCCATGTTTATGTTATTATTATATATTTTATTTCTACATATGTTGTGTCTTCCTATAAGACATTGTTATTATTATTTCTTTCAGCAGTCAATTTCCTTTTATGGTTACTGACATATTACCATTTCTGGTGCTCTTCAATCATGAAATTCTAGGATTCTGTCTGCAATTGTTTTCCTTTAGTCTGAAGAACTTCCTATTTCTTATAGTGTTATCTGCCACTAATAAATTCTCAGATTAATAATTTTCAGATCAAATTTTCCAATCAATGAAAATATCTTTATTTTGCCATAAAATTTAAGACTATTTTACTGGGTATAGAATTCTCAGCTGGCAGTTTCTTTTCTTTCAGCATTTAAAATACTCATTCAGTGGTCTTCTGGTGTTCATATTTTCTGTTGAAAAGTCAGTTGCAAGTTGCTTCTTGGAAGGTAATTTGTCTTTTTTTCCTCTGGCTGCTTTTGGTTTTCAGCAGTTTGACTATGATATGCCTAAGTGTGGTAGTGTTTGTATTTATTCTGCTTGGAGTTCACTGATCTTTTAAATCTAGAGGTTGATGTCTTTCATCAGTTTTGAAAAGCATTCAGATATTATCTCTTCACTATTACTTCTGCATTATTCTCTCTCCTCTCATTGTGGGGGTACTAACTATATGTGTGCTAGACTATTTGACTTTGTCTCGTAGGTCTCTCATGCCCTTTTTTTTTTTTCATTTTTTTTTTCAATCTCTGAATTCCACACTGTTTTTTTGCTGACTTGCCTTCCAGTTCACGAATCCTATCCTCTTCTGTATGCAGCTTGCTATTAAATCTATTGAATTAGTTCTTAATTTTAGATTTTTTTTTTTAGTTTTAGAATGTCTATTTGATTATTTTCTATAGATTGCAATTCTTCTTTTCCACTATTTTATTCAATTTTCCTTAATTTTATTTAACATTATTTGTAACAGTTATTTAAAGTTTTAATCTGCTAACTCCAATGTCTGAATCTTCTGGAGGGTCCACTTCTAATGCCTGTTTCTTCTCTTGATTATTGGTTATATTTGCCTTTTCAAATGTCATATATACAAAATAAAATTTAAAAAAATCCAAAACTTCTCTGGGCTTGTATAAATGGACTGTAAAGACTTTAGTTGATATTATTTCCCCCAGAGCATTTGCTCTTTCCTCTGTATAGGGCTGAGCATCTCCATCAAGTTGGGAATTGAACTGGGCTGGGGCTGAGTAGCAGCTTTAGGAGGACTCAGTTTGCCACTGTGTTCAGTTGTCTCAAGGATGAAATCTGTGTCTGTTTCAGGCTCTTCCTTCAGTGGGACTCTGTTTCCCAATGATCTCATTCTGCTTTTCTATACCAGCACCTACAACCCCAGCCTCCCTGGTGCTTGGCAAATGTCCTAACAAGAAAAACAGCTGTGCATTCAGGCGAGATTTATTAATCATGCCAGCCACAGTGGATGTCAGAAGCTGTGCTGGTCTCTGTCTCTCTAAGCCAAGTCTGATTCTCATTCAGCCTGTGTGTAGACTCAGGAGTGCCCCCGAGACAAGAAAACATCTGCCACTCTTAGCTTTTCTTGGAAAAACTTGTCCCTTTCTGTCATTTTAGTTCACCTGGCCCTCTGCTTCTACTGCTCTCCAGTGATTTTTTTTTTTTTTTTAATGATTTTGTACCTATCTGTTTTATTTTTCTTAACTTTAAAAATCCTGCAGCAGGAGAATGGCCTGCTACTCACTATTTTCTGCCCAGGAGCAGGACTTAATTCCGTTTTCACTATCTACTTTTTACTCCAGCCCCATTCCCTCCCCCACCACCCCCAATCTCATATCTGATGGGTGTCTGACCATTTTATGCCATTACCATTTTACACACAAGCTACCTGAAGCCCAACTGAGGATCATTCAGTCACTGCCATAGTACTCTGCCCATCTCAGTTCACATGTGGGGCAGGATGCTTTAGGCCTGAGCTCCGAGTGTGTCCTAGGGCTTCTGTCTGGCTCATCCACATATTTGTGGAGTACTCAGTGTCATGCTTGGCATATGGTGGGCACTCCACATTTGAGTGGGTGTGGGGGCTGAGGGTAGGGGTTGCTAGCTGACCCTTGAAGGTAGAAGATAAGGGGCAGAGGGCTTGGAGGAGGGGGGTATGCTAGTTGTGATTCTGAGCAGTGTCTGGTCAAATCACAGGAACATTTGGCCTGAGTGTGTGGAAAAGACTACAGGATGCCCATGATGGTCCTCATGAAAACAGAGCAAGCTTAGAGGAAGACGGCAGCTCCACTGGCACCACCCAGAAGGCTTTCCATCTGGAACTGCAGTGAGTGAGCACAGGCTGCTTGATCTTCTCTGGCCTGAGGAGGGAGAGGCTGTGAGTCTTCCCAGGTCCCAGGAAGCCTCTGCCTGGGTTAGGTAGAGCTAGGCATGGGTGGGGAGGACCCTCAGAAGGCCAGAGGCTTGAGAGTTCCAGGCAACTCTCCTCCACAGTGGCAGCTATGGCTGGAGAGCCTAGGCCCTGTTTTAGCCCAGCTCAACTGAAAGGTTGAGCGGTGAAAGGGGAAAATACAAAAACCCAAGTGCTTGGATGGGACCCTGTCCCCCAGCCAGGCCTAGATTTGCTAGAGCTGACTTCCCTGCAGAGGTCATTGCTGCATGGCCAGAGGTCCCTGGCAGAGGAGTGCTCAGGCCCAAGGCCCTGATCCTGAGCGGACATTTGTGTTATTTCCCTGATTTGCAGGGAACATCAGGCTGCTGGCTACTTGTTCCTCCCCCTGCAGTTTCATCTCCTACCCATTCCATCCACTCCATCCTTATTCCTGACCAAGTCTCCAGTAATTCTGGTTCATTCGAGAAAATGAGTATTGAGATCCTACTGATTGCCAGACCTTGTGCTAGGTTCTAGAGATACAAGACATCCAGACACAGTCCTGCTTCAGAGAACTCACAGTTTACTCAGGGAGGTGGACCTGTAGACTCATGGCTGCATTTTATGTGATAATGAGAGTATTAGGAACAGGGATGGCTCAGAGGACATGTGATTGAGTGGATCAAGTAAGGAAGGCTGCATAGGAGAGGTGATTTTGGAGTTGGGTTTTGACATTTAAGTAGGAGTCTGTCAGGTACCCACAGAATCTTTGTGGCTCCGGTGCTGCCATCAAGGCATACATCTTGACAGTGCTGTGGAGGGACATCAAACAAGGCAAAGGCAGGGTTTCCCTGGGGCAGGGGGCAGACATGTTTGAATAGTCCACAAGGGGAGGTCCAGATAAAGCCAGATGGGGTGTCAGGTCTGCATGGTGGAGAGGACAGAGTGGTGGGAGAGTGGCAGGACTTGCTGGGCCAGCTGCATCGATCCAGGCTTTGCAAATTCCATACTCGCTCAGTGATGGGCTCTGGGAATTTGCCCTGGGGGAGGGATGGAAGATTGGAAAGGATCAGGCCCAGGAAGAGGAGAGCCTTTCAGGGTTTCTGGGAGGGTCACCCTGCCTTGCGGTGGGGGGACATCTTGTGAAGAAAAGCCCCCCACACTAGGGAGCAGTGGGATCTGGCTGAGGCCCTGATATACCAGCGGCGAGAGCAGGCAGCGCTGATGGCCCTCCTGCATGGGAAGGCAGATAAGGAGACAGAAGCTTGGGCCAAGCTGCAGAAGATGGCCCTGATGTCCCCATGGGCTGGAGAGCGCCCCCTGGAAGACATTGAGGACAGCTGGAGCAAGTGGGAGTCCAGGGACAAGCAGGTGAGGCTGAGAGGGGAGCACAGGGAGGGGTGCAGGGACCCCCAACTCGCAGGCTTCACTCTTGGGCGTGGCTCCTGCAGGTGAGCAAAGTCTTGGGAGCGGCGTATAAGCCCAAGGAACGCTTGCGGAATACCAGGTTCCTGTCCATGAGGGTGCCGTACGGCTGGATGAAGCAGCAGGTGAGGCGGGATGGGGCGGCTCCCCAGGAGGCTGGGTCAGGGGCCAGGGAATCCCATGTCCACCGGCAGCCACCCTTGTGCCCACACAGCCCTTCAGTGGGGGTGGACGGGAGCATTTGTCCTTTAACAGGATTCTGGGCCATGGACAGTTCTGGGATGAGACTGATGTGTCTGGTTTGTTTGCCAATGCCCTGGCTGAGATCACTAGTGCAGCTTTTGTCCTTGAGAACAAGCCTCAAGGGCCTGTGGGACAAGGTCCCCCTTGGGCAGGGTCCCTGTCTATAGCCTCCAAGCATTTCCTATGGTCTGTGGCTGTCCATTTGCTGGTTAGCATATTTCCCACCTGTGTCCCTACTACCGTGGTGCTCAAACGCAGACCAGAGTGTCGTGCCAGGCCTGTAGTAAGAGACAGGGTAAATGGAAGGAGTGGCTCTCCACTGGGGACATAAAGGAGCAGAAAGGATGTTCGAAAGAGCAGATTAGAGCTCCAGATTTGAGATCCCAGCCTCTCCCAGCCTTCCTGTCCTTATCTGCCATGGGAGATAACACTGAAGGCCATGTCTCTGCAGGGCCCCCCTGTCCCGGGCTGGGGAGAGGCTGGTGTGAGATGGATTGCTCCAAGGAGCTCTTTGCACCTGGGCCTCACCCAAGGTCCAGCTCGAGGCCTCATTCGCAGAAGCGGACAGTCTCCTCGCCAGCTCACAGGGTTGTCAGAAGCACCATAATTGGGTGGAGAGCAGGGCTGGGTGCCTGGCCTGGTGCAAGGTGGATGCATGGGTCTGCAGACAACGGTGGTTAGTGGCAACTACAGTCTTCTGGATATGCCTTCTTGGCCTGAGAAGACCTCAGGCCACCTCCTTCCTGCAAATCTACTCTTGATCCTGGGTGTCCCTGGCTCCACCTGGTGCCCCGTTCCTGCTCCCCACTCTGTTCCCTGCAGATCTCACCTCAGGTCTACCAAAGCCTGCACTTCAATGATCTGATACCCACTCAGCAGCCCGACTTCCTGACCAGCAGGGGCCCAGACCAGCAGGACGAGCACATCCGCCTGGTAGCCCACGATGTCCAGAAGGACCTGGTGCCCAGCAGGGAGCAGGCTGTGCTGGATACCATGGACAGCACTCCTGCAGCCACCTCCTCCCCATCTTCCTTGTTATCTGTCACTGCCTCAGCCTCCAGGCTGCTGGACTCCAGCTTGCCTGCCTTCCTGAGGCCCCAGTTCTCTTTCTTGCGGCGGCCCCAGTCGGCCTCCACGGCCCATTCCACCCCCTCGGTCCCATCCCCGGTGTCCAAGTCCACCCTGCAGAGGTCAGCAACCCCCAAGCACATTGTCTCCTCCCTCGAGCGGCCCCCAAGGCCTCTGAAGGCCACCTTCATGTCCTCTGTGAAGGAGGGCTCCCACGTCAGGTTCTGAGGTGCTCTGCCATCTTCTCTAGTCCTGCAGCAGGACCACTAGGCCCATGGCGGGCCTGCATGTCCCTGGCTTATTCCCTACCAGACCCAGAGGATGTGGCCCTTCCCCCGGCCACCCCACTTGCCTCTCTGGGGAAGTCCACCTGTCTCCTAATCTTATCTTCTCTCTGGCCCCACACAGAGCCCTGGGGCAGAAAATAAATGTTCTCAGCTGTGGGCGTCCACAGGCGATGAGGTCGGGCTGTGTGTTCCTTGCCCCCTTAGGTCCCTCCTTATCTGAGACCGTTCATATCCCCTGGCCCTGGCAGAGGCAGAGAGGAGAGTCCCTCTCCAAGGACACCTGGGCGTGGCTGGTTGGCTTAGAAACTTGGTTCAGCCTCATTGCAAGAGTGAGGCCTGGCAGCCATCTGGTGAAGGTCATGGCTGTTTGTCTTCTGCCCCTGTTGTCTGTCAGTCTTCCCTCATCATCAAACACTCCATCCCAAGCACCCTTTTCTGTCCTGTGTGCAGACAGGGCTGGAAGCATGGTGGGCAGCACCCCTCGTGGCTCTGCCGCTGTCTGGCTGTGGAGTCCCATGTGTCCTTCCCCTCTGGCCCAGAGTCACCTGTCCAGACCTCTGCTGGGCCGTCAGCCCTCTCGGCAGCTGGAGACCCCATTCTGGGGCATGTGGGGTGTTCTGGACACATCACCTGCGGCCTGAAGGGAGCCGGGGCTGCCCACTGCTGCTGAGCAAGGAGGAGGTGGGCTATAGGCTTGGGGTTTTTGGGGTATCTGTCCTAGTGTCCCCACAGACCCTCCTGCCCAGTCCGAGGCTCAGCCCTAAGGGGCGCATGTGTCCTTTCTCATCTCTGTCTTTCTCCTTCCATCTCCCTTTACACTTCACAGCGGTGGAAACACGGGCTGCCCGCCACCACTCTGCTGGGAGGTGTTTTGGTTTTTTTGGTTGTTTCTGAGAAGGAATCTCACTCTGTCACCCAGGCTGGAGTGCAGTGGCGCGATCTCGGCTCACTGCAACCTCTGCCTCCCAGGTTTGAGTGATTCTCCTGTCTCAGCCTCTTGAGTAGCTGGGATTACAGTCATACGCCACCACACCCAGCTGATTTTTGTATTTTCAGTAGAGACGGGGTTTCGCCATGTTGGCCAGGCTGGTCTTCAACTCCTGATCCCAAATGATCTGCCCACTTTGGCCTCCCAAAGTGCTGGAATTACAGGCGTGAGCTACTGCGCCCAGTCTGCTGGGAGTTTCTGGGTCACCTGTGCCTCCTTCCTGGGATCACTGCATCTTCTCGTGCGTGAAGAAACTATGATCTGAGCCCTCCCAGCTTGTTTCTTGCATTAAGGAGTCAGGGGCACCCAGGAGCCAGGCATTTTTGAGGCCAAAAATCCATCTGCAGGTTGTATCCCAATTACCATCTCTATCCGTTTCCTAGTGCTGCTGGAAAAAAAGTACCGTACTTGATGTCTTAAAACAACAGAAACTTATTGTCTCAGCTCTGGAGGCTGGAGGTCAAGGTGCCAGCTTGGAAGAGGCTGCAGCTTACGTGTCAGTAGCTTCCCAGTAAACCCGCCCAGCAGCCCTTGTTGATTTTCACTTTCACAACAAACACCTATTAAGTGCCTTCTAAGCTAGAAAACTCTTCCTTACGGTGGAGCTGAAAAAGGTGTCTGTCTGGGGCTGAGGAGAGGGCTGCTGTCTGGGCCACAGAGGATCATGGCCTGTGTCCCTAGGAGGAGGTGCTGGGGATCAGACACCTTTGTGCTTGGGGTTGGGAGCACAGGTTAAGGGGCCCTGCCCAGGCCACGCAGACCCCACGCAGTGCCTCCCATGCCCTTCCCCTCATACCACCTCCCCTGGGAAGGGGCTTCTCATTTTAGACCTCTGCCTTTGCATCCTAGGGCTTCTGGATGCCCCTGGAAGTTGGTAATAGAGCACCACACACAGGGGCCTTCAAGCAACAGACATTAATTTTTTCACATTTCTGGAGGCCAGAAGCCCAAAATCAAGGTGTCAACAGGGCACCTTAAACCTGGTGGGTAAGGACCCTTCCTAGCCTCTTCCAGCTTCTGCTGTTTGCTGGTAATCCTTGCTTGGTGTTACTTGGCTTAGAGATGCATTCCCCATCGCCCTCCTCACTCTGCCTCCATTGTCACACGGCCATCTCCGTCATGGGTCTCCATGATCTCTCCCTCCCTCTTTCTCTCTTTCCCGCCCTCCCTCCCTCCCTCCCTTCCTTCTTCCCTTCCTTCCTTCTCCCCCGCTTCTCCTTCTCCTTCTTCTTCTTCATCTTCTCCTTCTTCTCCCCCCCTTCCCCTCCTTCTCCCCCTTCTTCTTCTTTCTTCTTTCTTCTTCTTCTTCCCTCCCTCCTCTTCTTCTCCTTTTCCTTTGAGCCAGGGTCTCACTCTGTCACCAAGGCTAGAGTGGAGTGGTGTGATGATCATAGCTCACTGCAGCCTCAACCCCGCAGGCTCTAGCGATCCTCCCACCTCAGCCTCCCAAATAGCTGAGATCACAGGTGCACACCACTATGCCTGGCTACTTTTTAGAATTTTTTGTAGAGGCTGAGCGCAGTGGCTCATGCCTGTAATCCGACCACTTTGGGAGGCCGAGGTGGGTCAGGAGTTTGAGACCAGCCTGGCCAATATGGCGAAACCCCGTCTCTACTAAAAATACAAAAATTAGCTGGGCGTGGTAGTGCATGCCTGTAATCCTAGTCACTCGGGAGGCTGAGACAGGAGAATTGGTTGAATCTGGGAGGCAGAGGTTGCAGTGAGCCTAGATTGTGCCACTACACTCCAGCCTGGGCAACAGAGCAAGACTCTGTCTCAAAGAAAAAAAAAATGAGTATTTTTGTAGATACTAGATCTTGCTATGTTGCCCAGGCTGGTCTCAAACTCCTGGGCTCAAGGGATCCTCCTGCCTCAGACTCCCAAAGTGCTGGGATTACAGGCATGAGCCACTGCACCTGACCACAATGTCTTCTCATAAGGACACCAGGCATATAGGATTAAGGGCCTGCCCTACTCTAGTATGACTTCATCTTAACTGATGACTTCTGCAACGACCCTATTTCCAAATCAGGCCAAATTCTGGGGTACTGGGCCTGAGGGCTTCAACGTATCTTTTTGGAGGACACAGGTCAACCCATAACAGCCCCCGAGGTTGGGGAGTGGAAGAGAGTGTGGCTACACTGAAGATTTTCCCAGTTTCTTTTTTCTTTTTTTTTTACTTTTGAGATAGAATCTCACTCTGTTGCCCAGGCTGGAGTGCAGTGGTGCGATCTCGGCTCACTGCAACCTCCGCCTCCCAGGTTCAAGCAATTCTCCTGCTTCAGCCTCCCAAGTAACTGGGATTACAGGCATGCGGCACCACGCCAGGCTAATTTTTGTATTTTTAGTAGAGATGGGGTTTCACCATGTTGGCCAGGCTGGTGTTGAACCCCTGACCTCTGGTGACCCACCCACCTTGGCCTCCCAAGGGGCTGGGATTATAGGCATGAGCCACCAGGCCCGGACGATTTTCCCAGTTTCTAGAGCTTTCTTTCAGCTTTGTAACTGATGCTGTCCTCTTAAATCCCAGTTGTTCTCCCAGAAAATTTCAGCTAGAGTCCCGCAAACCAATGATGAACTCTAAGTTACCTGCCACCTCCCCACCGACCCAGGGACGGGTGTTTCTGAGCCAGGCACAGAATGGGGTGGCTGTGCTCGATCCCTCTCTTCCACCCTCACCGGATTTCCCTCGTTGACTTATCCCAGAAGGAGTGGGCTTGAACTCTTTTCCCTTCTGCAAAAGGATGGAATTTCCAGCATTCCTTCTTTCCCAAAGTTGAAGGAAGTGAGAGACAACCTTTATTAGACACGTTCCAAGTGTCAGGCCCCGAACCAGATACTAAAAGTGCATTTAATCCTCACAGCATTCCATGAGGTGGGGGCTGATATCACCTCATTTTGCAGAGAAAGAAGCAGAGGCTCAGCGAGGTGAAGTCGCTTGCCCACGATCACGCCAGGAAGTGGGGGAGTCGGTGTTTGAACGCTGGCCAGGCTCAGCTGCTTTGAGTGTAACTGCTGGGCTGTCCCAGATAACTCAGCCCCCACAAAGCTATGTCCAGTGGAGTTGGCTTTGGGGCCTGTCCTAGGCTCTGGCCTTGCTCCCTCGGGAGGAAGGACCCCTGGTCCCTCCTGACTGTCCTGTCCTGGTGTCTGTCCAGTTTAGCCCAGCCTGCGAAGGGCTTGGTGACCTTGGCCACCACTCGAGGTGGGAGGGGAGCGTCCCTGCCAAAGTCTCATTGGCTGACCCCAGAAATCAGCCTCATTTTACCAAGGTGCCCAGCTGATGTGCCCAGTCCTGGTTGCCAGCGCCTCAGGGTCCTGCCCCTCCGTCACTGAGCCCTGGTGTAGTCTGTGCAGGTTTGGAAAGTGAGTTGTGGGCCTGGGCAAGGGCGCAGCTGGGATTGGAAAGGAAAGGCAGGACAGGCAGGGCCTGGGGTGGCCGTGGGCTCTCTTGAGGGGGATAAGTGAGATGCTTCTCACCAGTCCAGACTCTATTTCCAAAACCGTCTCCTGCCCATGAGCTCACTTGAGCTGGACAACAGTCTTCTTAGGCATTTGCCGCATTTGACAACAGGGCAAACTGAGGCTCAACGAGGAGTAAGGTTTCACAACTAGAAACTGGGAGAGCTAGAATTTGAACCCAGGGTTTTCTGAGCTAAAGCCCTTGATCCTTCTGTTACGCTGTGCTCTGCACAGCATCTCAGGTGGAGAACTCAGAAAGTGGGGAGGTGTGTGGATAAACTGGTGAAAAGGCCTGAGACCAGGCCTAGGGCTGGCCCCTCCTCTGCCCAGAGGAAGGACACGGGGGAAGGACACTGAAGGGCTGGGGAGTCGGGGAAACAGGGGTGGTAGCTACCAGGCTTCGGGGAATTTTCTTAGAGGCCTCTGCATAACCCTGACCTGGAGGGTGATTCAGAGTTTCCTTCAGAGACCCATGATCCTGACATGGGGCCACCTGGCTGGACAGCATGGACCGGGACAGGCCAACCTGTCCCCAGTCCCCTGATTCTGGGACTCTTCAAACCTCCCCTCAGTGCACCCAGGCCCATTACAATAACCTTCTGTGACCCACCCTTGAAGGGGTCAGTTGACCCTAATGCATCCTATCCCTGCCCGGTGCTATTTGTGCCATGAGAACAAAACCAGGTTGGGCAACGCAGAGTCAAACTTTATTTGTTGATCAAGGAATGGGGAAGGGGAGCTCCTGCTCAAAGCACCTTCTCCCTAAGGCATAGGGCAAAGGGGGATTTTAAGGGCTTTTAGGGCAGGTAAGTGGAGACTGGGCCAGGGATTCCTGGAGAAAGGTGGGTTCTTCCAGGAGGGGCTGGACCCTGCATAGTCTTGTCTTTTGCACCCAGCACTTTTTGTGCCTAGCAAGGTGCATTGCTCCCCCTGGGTGGAGATTTTCGCAGGGTAACAAGGCAAGATTCAGTCAAGGCAGCACTGCTCGGTTCAACTCATCCTGTGGCTGGTTCGTGGTTACTGGCTTCCGGCCTTCGCTTCTGCAAGCACAGCTGCAAGCACAGGTTAATTTCGCGGGCTGTGGGGCTCTCTGAAGGAATTAAGACCATGCTGCTGTGACACTTTCACTGTGTTCTCACACACGCTAGATCTGGTGTGTTGTAGGCACTTAAATAATTGTAAGGTCTGAGTCTCATCTCCTACCCTGACTTCAGCCAACCCTGGAGATTTGCCTCAGGCACCAGAGCCCACAGGCCGTCCCTCCCTGCAGCAGGTGTCCAAGATGCAGCCGTCACAGGCCCGGCACCACAGGCAGGGTTGAGCTCCAATAGCCAATGAGCAGCTGTGTCTGCCCCGCTGCCCACACCCAGCCTCTGCCACTCAGGCCCTACCTGGGATGCCAGCTAGATCATTCCAGAACGCTAGAGTCAGAAGGAGCTTAGAACCCAGATGGGGAAACGGAAGCCAACGTCCCCCAGGAGCCGGCATGAGGAAGCTGGATGGAGGCCCTGCCTCCTGGTCACCGGTCACCCTGGTGCCTCCTCGAGTGCCCATGCCCTCCTCGCCTGCTCTCTGCTTTTTGGACCAATGGTGTAAACCCCACTTGGAGTTAGCTCTTTTCTGATTCTAAAAGTAGCACAGACTGAGTATAGAACTTTAGCAAAACACAGAAAAGCATCAAAGTCAATAAAAACCGTCTGGACTCTTACCACCCAGAGATCATTTTGGTGCAATTTTCTTCTAGATTTCTTACCCCCCCCCCCCCCCCCCCAGGGTTCATTTGCCTGGCGAGCCGCAAACAGCTCTCTGCGAGCACTCGGGCTTTGGTCAGTAGGAGCTTCATTCCTTGGCACAAGTAAGGAGGGTGCTGGGTGTATTCTCCAAAGCATGGTCTCCCTGAGGGAAAGTGACGGGGGGCTTTCTGGGTGATGGAGAGGGGAGAGGGTGCGCCACAGCACATAGAGGAGCGGTCTCAGTGGCATAGATGCAGTGAGTCGTCATGCGGCACACAGGTCTCATGTGCGGGTGATGAGGCTGCAGCTCCTTCCGGGCAGGAGACTTCAGCACGGTCGTGAGAAAGTTCACTGGGGTCCATCTGTACGTTGCCAGTGTCTGCGTGGTGCCCATTTTAACCGACTAGGTGACTGCATCCCACATAGGGTTGTTTTTTTTTAGAGATACAGTCTCGCTCTTGTCACCCAGGCTGGAGTGCAATGGCGTGATCTCGGCTCACTGCAACCTCTGCCTCCTGGGTCCAAGCGGTTCTCCTGCCTCAGCCTCCTGAGTAGCTGGGATTGCAGGCGTAAGTCACCATGCCTGGCTAATTTTTGTATTTTTGGTAGAGACGGGGTTTCACCATGTTGGCCAGGTTGGTCTCGAACTCCTGACCTTGGGTGGTCCGCCCACCTCGGCCTCCCAAAGTGCTGGGATGACAGGAATGAGCCACCACACCCGGCCCCACAGAGGGTTTAGGAGGACATGGGCTGCAGAGTGGGAGGCTGTCCAACAGGTTGACTGCCAAGTTGGTCATGAAATTCCTATTGTCCCTGGAACTCTCCCTGTCTGTGTACAGAGACTTTTCTGTTTTTATGTGAATTTGTGCACACACCCACATACACACCCATGCATACCCTTACACTCACACACACGCACACTCAGACTCACACACACTCATTCACTCACTAAGATACTCACACACATGCACGACTCATAATCTTCAAACACATCATTCTTCATGTGATGAGTAAATGCCTCAGTGCTGCAATTCCTGGAGGCGTCGCCCATGATGGCTGCTCCTTGGGGGCTGAACCTTCTCCAGGATCTAGAGCCACTGCCCAGCTACTCTTGAAAGGAGCGGGCAGACGTGGGAGAAGCAATCCAAGATGGCTTCCTGGAGGAGGGGGTCTATAAGCCCAGGGCCAATCAGGACCTTTGTGTTTGGAGAACAGGGCCCTATTCTCTGCCTGAAGAGGCCTTCCCCCAGATGGAATGGCCTCTCCCTCAGGCTCTGCTTAGATATCCCCTCAGATACCCTGTCACCCCTGGCCTACTTTATCCTCTGATAAGCCCTGACTTTAGGGAGGATGGGGGTGGGGGAGGGAAGGTGGTTCATTGAAGGTGCCTGGGCACACAGGAAGTTCTCACCAGTTGCCAACAGTCCATGGGATAGGTCGGCTAGAAGCCTGGCCTTGCCTGTAACCCACAGAAAGCAGTGAGAAGGCAGGGGGCCGCCGGCTGACTCAGCCTATGCCCTGTCTCACGGCAGTCTCCTGGCCACGCATGTCCAAATCCTGGTCTCCAAAAGCATGCGGGAGCTGCTGTCCTGCCTGGTGAGCCCTGGGGCCCTTGCAGTTCCACTCATTCCCGTTGAGCCCGGAAAGGCTGAGCCATGGCCAGGGGTCATAGAGCACCCCGGAGAGTGTCCAGCAGGCCACCATGACCAGGGACACACTCCTACTTTGCCCAGGCTGGTGGTGCCGCTTGTGGGAAGAGAAACATCCCAGGACCCAGAAACTGCTCGAGGCACCCAGAGGCTGTGCTCAGTCCCCCAGAATACTGCAAGGAAGGAGGAGAATAATGCAATGGGCTGAGCTGCGCCCATTATTCAGATGAGGAAACTGAGGCTCAGGAGGTGATGAGGACCAGGTGGTCTTGGGACATGGATAGTTTGGAAAGTAGGGAAACTGAGCAGACCCAGGGGCCCAGGGACGTAGGCACAACTCTTGCTCACTTGCCCGATTCTCAGGTGGGAAGAGAGCTGTGCTTTGTGTTGGTGGCGTGGCCTAGCACCCTAACCCCGTTTCCTCAGAGTTCACAGCAACACTGCAGGTCAGGGCAGTGACCCAGAGATGGAATGGCACCAGGCAGGGGCCACACAATGAATCAATGGCAGGGCCGGGTCCAGGTCTCAGCCCCATCCTGGCTCCCCACTTCAGACGCCAGCCCTGTCTCCGGCCTCCTGAGCCCCTGGCTTGAGGCTGGGTTGGGGAGGCTTGGGGGTGGGATTCCTCTTCCACAGTGGGCTTGTCTTGGTCTGGGTGGGGCTAAAGTGCTGAGCCGCAGGGTCCAGGGGATACCAAGCCCCCTTTCCACCCTCTGGTTTTCTTGTCAGTCTTGGGGAAAGAGCTTGGGATCTGGGGCTAGCAAGGCTGGGTTCGAGTCCTGGTTATGTGACCTCAGGTCAGAGATAGCTCCTTGCTGAGCCTCATCTGCAAAACCAGGGTGACAAAACTGCCTGTCTCATGCCCGTTATGCCTGGGCATGCCGCCTGGCACACAGCAGCTACTGGGGAGAGGCCATTATGCCCGGGCATGCCACCTGGCACACAGCAGCTGCTGGGGAAGAGCTGTGAGGTGCTTTCCTTTCCTCCGAGTGCCATGGGCAGCACGGAGTGGGCCCAGCTGTGGGCTCCAGCTCCCTCTTTGAGGTGCTGTGGGACCCCTATGAGGCCCTTCCCTCCCTGAACCTGTCTCCCTAGATGGGGTACCGGCAGGCGGGGGCCTCTGTGCTCAACCGTGAACCAACATGAGCATGGGGTGGGGGTGGGAGACAAGGTGGGGGGCCCAGGGCGGGAGGTGAGGGGCTGAGGGTTCAGCTGGGACAGGGAGGCAGCCACAGGGTCTGTGGATTGCCCCCAGTGAGGCAGGAAAATAGGGTCTGAAGGCAGAGAACATAAGGCCAATTCCCACTTCAGCTAGGACAGGAAATATCCTCTCCATGGGGTGTAGGCCAAGTAAATACCTTTGTGATTTTACTTCATCCTCTCTGTTTGCATAGGGTGTACCCCAAGTCACCCATGGAATGCTCTAAAGGGTATTTAAACTCCCAAAAATTCTGTAACGGGGCCCTTGAACCCCTATGCTCGGGCTCCTCCCACACTGTGGAGTGTACTTTGATTTTCAATAAATCTCTTCATTCCTTCCTTGCTTTGTTTGTGTGTTTTGTCCAATTCTTCGTTCAAGATGCCAAGAACCTGGACACCCTCCACCATTAACGCCATCTCCCTGTCCCATTCCACTTCCTGCCTCTCTTTCCCCGTCTCTGTGTCTCTAGCTGTGACTCTGTCTTCCTGTTTCTCCGTCCATTCTCTTTCTGCTTCAGTCTCACTGCCTCCTGTCTTTGGCCTTGTGTTTTCTCTGTCTCCACCTCTCTGCTCTCTCAGGCGCTGCTTCTCACCCTTATTCTCTCTCCTCTCAGGCATCCCGAGGTTCTAGTGTTATCGTCGCCCTGGGTTCTTGTAATCTGCCAGGATAGAAATCAAGAGCAATCACCAGACATAGCAGCAAAGAGAAAGAGCTTTATTTAGCTTGTGCATGGGAGTGTGTGAGTTAGATTTCTAGGGCCTTTCTATAGGGAAGGGCTTCGGCAGGGCGTGGACAGGAGGAGGGGTTTCTCTAGCATTTGCACAGTGGCTCAACACATTTTTTCAAATATTGCATGTAACATCAGCATTTTAAATCTCCACCCTTGTGTGTGATTTGTAGCATTAAATGAAGAAGTGAAGTCTAACTGCACCTGCGGAGCCCCAGGGAAGTCCCTAGCCCCCGAAGCAGAAGCTCGTGGTTAATAGCTTCCTGGGTCTTTGGGTGCTGACTGGTTGGAAGTTAGGTGAGCTACAGCCTGATAAGGGGTTTTTGTACTTTTTCTTTAAACTACATCAAAACCAGGAAACCAGTCAGCCTACTTGTGTCACTAGCCCTTATTTCCTGTTGTAGATGGTGACCAGTTTGTCCTGGTTCGCTTGGAACTGTCCTGGTTTTCAAACGTAAGGTTCCACATCCTGGGCACACCCGAGTCCTGGGCAAACCAGAATGGTTGGCCAGACGGTTGCTGTGACTGGGGTGGGGCATATCCTGCCTGCTTTTCTCTGGGCCTTACCTGCTAAGTGGTGTCCAAGGAGAGGCCCTGGGGGTCCAGCTGTGGGATGGGCTTGTGACTCGTCCCTCCCTGCCCTTCCCACCCACTCTTGCCCTTAGTGCTGGTGCCCCTGGGCACCTGGGCATCCCGGACACTGTCCAGGGCATCCTGGTTGGATGGCCCATTTTCATGGGCCATGGTGCAGGGCTCAGGCTAGAGATGAGTGGGGGATGGGGGGTCCAAAGCCCCTGCTGTGCCTGATGTGCCTTCGGTGTGTCCCCTGTCCCCAGGTGGCTCTGCACTTGATGTCAAGGAACACAGCCATTGCCCCACAGCTTGGTCCTCTGACAGTGGCCCAGCCATGGCTCCAAGGAGGTTGTGGGGTTGTGGGGGGATGGGGTGGAGGTGCCAAGGGTGGCAAGTGAAATAAATTTTTATTAGTTGAGGAGACGACAGTTGAGTTATGCACACCTAAAAGATAAAAAAAAAAAAAGTAAACTTTGACTAGGTGACAAGCTTTTGTTTTTGGGGTTTGGCAAAGGCAAAAAATGCGCCCTCCCTGGGCATTTCCAGGCCTTGCTGTTGGCTTTGCTCTCTGTCCTGATCAACGTCCCCCGTGCAGATCCCTCCCTGCACGCAGAAGTTGGTGGTGAGGGGATGGCCCTGTGCTTCAGCCTCTAGAGTCTCCGTGCAGCAATCACAGCCCAACCACAAACTCCTCACTCATCAGGAGCTCACAATTGCTGCAACCTCAGGCTTCTAGACTTTGGCTTGGGCCATGGATCACGGCCTCTGAACTCCACAGGTCCTCATGCATGATGTAGGTGAGATGTGTTTTAAGTCCTCTCTCGGTGCCAATTTGTTCAATATGTTCACAGAGTTCTAACCACCTTGGATACGGGTTTTTCAAAGCTCAGAGCATGTTAGGCTGGTGATGTAGTATAGCTGTTAAGGACATGGACTCAGATGGCCTGAAACTGAATTTGAATTCTGCCCGGTATTATACCTTTTTTTCTAAGCCTCAGTTTTCTCATCTATAAAATGGGTTCAATGGTATTACCTATCCCATGAGATGTTGTGAGTATTCAATGAGATCGTCATAGTGCCTGGCATGGAAAAATAACAATTTTTTATTGAGTAGTTGTTTTATGCAAGGCATGACTACATTTAACCCCTGCACCCATGGGATTTGGAGAGGTCAGGTAATTGGTCCAAGGTCACACAGTTAGGAGGAAGCTACATCCCTAACCAGCAGGCTATCCTGCCTCTGCAGTAGTAATGACTAACATTTACAGACCACTTGTTATGTACCAAGCACTATTCAAAAGGTTTGATATGTTCTAAAGATTTTACTTTTAATCCTCACAATGCTAAGAGGTAGCTACTCATATTATTCCAATCAGTTAGATAAGGAAACTGAGGCATGGGTAGGTAAAGTCTCTTGCCAAAGGGTCACCTAGCTGGTTAGTGGTGAAGCTGGGATTTGAACCCAGGAAGAAGTCTAGCTACAGAGATTGTTTTTCTTTTTCCTTTTTTTTAGGTGATACTTTTAACCACACTGTTTTTTCTTTTAAAACATCCTGTGTTTTTATCTTGATCCTCTGAGGGTGCCTAATGCCCAATAATTATGAGCTGCTATTATTATTATCATTATTATAGACAAGAAGCTGGAGGAAGGTGCAGGAGGCTTTGAGGGGAGGGGCATGCTGACAGCAGAGCGTGGAAAACTAAGAGCGGAACTCAGGTGCACAGGCTGGACATGGCACCACGGCTCAGCAGGTGAAGGGGCTAACAGCTCTTCTTCATGGCTGAGGGAGCTACGTCCTTTCTGGAAAGACTTCCATCAAGACAGGGAGAACAAACAGAGATGTGACACCATCAGAGTGGGCCCGTGAGGACAAGAAATTGACACAGGGGATGTAGCCATGAAGTGGTGACTGCCAACGCCCCTCTGATGTTTGCTCAGAACTTTGTTCCTCTTTCCGTAGCCTCATGGCCGCAGTCCCATTTGATTCTCAGAATGGTCCCTGTCAGGCAAAATGACTGCTCTGTTTTATAGATTAGCAAACTGAGGCTCAGAGGGGAGCTGTGACTTGCTCAGTGGCACACTGGCTCCTGTGCTGAGCTCCAGCCCCAGGCTGGAATGCTCACACACCCAAAAGTGGGCACTGTGATCCTGGTTTCACAGGCCTGGGGTGTAGAGAGAAGTCAAACATGGCTTCCCGTGTAAACTGCAAGTATTGAGGCCGAGACAGGGTTTAACTATCAGGGCCTGGCAAGTTCAGTTTTCAGTGCTGCTGAATCTTTATCCCAATGGTAGAATTACAGGAAGAAAAGGCCCGTGGAAGCTTGCAGTTATGCCCATATGCCCATTTCTACCATAGACACGCTGTGTACCCTTAGGCAAGACCTTGCTCCTCTCTGGGCCTCTGTTTGCCACATGGGGCTTGAATTAGATCAGTGTTTCTCAACATGAGGACTCATTTTCTCAACATGAGATGTCAGGATGGGGAGGACCCTAAAACGGGTAGTGTCTCAGGGTTGAGCTGATGCTCTGCAGAACGTGGGCTCTGGACTTGAACTGACTGACTTGGGTTCAAATCCCAGCTTCTCTACTCACTCCTGGTGTGACCCTGAGGAAGTGTCTACACCTCTTAGAGCCTCAGTTTCCACATTCATAAAATGGGGATGCATGATTGGCAGCTGAATTCCCTGGTGAGGAGAAGACATGGGCTGGTGGCAGGGCCCTTGGGCTCTCATAGGGCTGAGGACAGTCGCAGGTACCCCCCAGTGCTTCTCACACTCGCCAGCAGTGACCGTGGGGCTAAAGCTGACTTGGGCGCCCCCATGGTGCTGTTGGAGGAGGCCGGTGGGTGGTAGAGATGTGCGCCCTTGTGGAGCTGCTGCTATGTGGACCCAACGGCTTGACTCACTGCCATTCCTGCTGCTTGGACTCCAAGAGGTGAGTGCTGCACCAGGCACCCTCACCCTCCAGTTCCTCCCCTCACTGTCCCTGTGCCATAGGCCCTGCCGGACTCGTCTCCACTGAGGAGTGAGTGACCAAGAGCAGCACAGACAGGGACAGAGCTTCAGGCCAAAGGCTCGTGATAGGAATGGAATTATCTCAGCAGCAGGCCCAGATCACGGTGCCGGGTGGGGGTGGGGGCCAGGGAGGGTCCTGAGGGGTGCGGTGACTCCTGGGTATCACCTGCATGAACCTTGGGGGACTGAACAAAGGATGACAAACATGGTAATAAAGATAAAGACAAAAGAGTATATTTGGAAGAAGGGGTCAGGGGCCTCCTTGCTTCTAGTGAACAAGGGCCCTGAGCTTTAGAGCCCTTTACATTTTATTGGGTAAAGGAGATAGGGAGAAGGCGGGGTGGTTGTCATTCAGTGACTTGATTTACAGCAGGCTTTCAAGACTGCATTCTTTGAACAATAGGCTCTAGATGTCCCAGTAGATAACCTCAATGAGCACAGCTCCAGGGCCCTCAGCAAACCTTCTGGCAGTAGGCGCAGTCCTGAGTTTGCCCACATCCTGCATTCGTGATAAACAGTTTGCTGTTTGATCATATAGCCTCCAGTGGAATGCTGAGTTGGTCTGGATTCCTTTGGCCTTTTTAGCTCCCAACACTTGGGAGCTCCTCTTTGCCTCAGTCCCGATCCCCTTTGCAGGATCTGGTCCTCACAGCCATGTTTGTGGTTGATGGATGCAAACTCACAGTCCCTGTGGACGTGAAGAGATGAGCAGGATGGCTGCAGGCACGGCCCAGACTTCCTGGGGAGCAGAGGTTAGGCAGCTGGCAGGCTCCGCAGTCACAGCTGCTCAGGGAGTCCTCTCATTGCTGTTGTTCCCAGGAGGCTACCTCTCTTTCTGTCCCTCTTTCCCTGTGGATCCAGGGACTGGCTCCAAACCTTGCAGGGCCAGAGCTCACTCCCTCCTTGCTCCCAGGGAGTCTGGTCACATTGGTGGAAACGGAGGCTCAGAGAGGTTGAGACTTGCCCTCAGCCACACAGCGAGTGAGCAGGGCTGAGTGCTGGATTCCTGTCCCAGGCTGTTCCAAGGCAGTCCCTCTTGGGGAGAGCCTCAGAGACGCTCTTTCTCTGCTGTGCCTCCCTCACCAGATCCTCACCTTTCAGGAGGAATGTTCCTGTAAGTGAGGCCCTTGAGGATTCAGGCACATTCCCTCTGAAGGATGAAGGGTTGGTGGTGGAGGGAGATTCCCTCTGATGCCTCCTCTTTCACCAGCCCAGGTGTCAGACCTCAGCCTATGAATTGCCCAGCTCCAGTGTGACCTCCTGGTGCCCAGCACTGATGGTCAGCTCCGACCCTGGCCTTCCTGGTGGGGTTGTGGTCGATAGCACTGCCCTGCCTGCCTGAGCCCCATGGCCGACCCCTGAGCTAGCTCCACTGGCTTCAGGACCCCACACAGTGCCCAGCAGGCCACTCAGTCATCCACACCTGAACGGAAGGGGAGGCATTGGTCTAGTCCTTCCTGAATGAACAAAGGCCCTGCGAGGGGTAGGGACTGGTGAGTGGTCACATAGCTGGGAGGTGGCCGAGCTGAGGTGTTACTTACCCAGCTTCACCCTGGCAGTGCCGGAGTGCTCATGTCCTGCAGTCCAGCAGCCTGCACGTAGCAGGGCTCTTGTGATCACCAGATCCTGCAGAGACCTCTGGACTCGGGAAAGGGGGAATGAACTAGCCTTGCCTGGTGTGGACACCGAAGGCAGAACCTGGACTCGGTGCCTCAGATACTGGCTGAGGCCCCCCAGCTCATGAGGGCAAGGGAGAGGTATTTGGAGGGTGATGAGAAGGTTGGCCAGTGTGGGTCTGATCTCAGTCTCTCTGAAGGCAGCTGGCCGGGAACCCACTGGAGACATAGCCCAAAAGAGTGCAGCAGAAGGCTCTGATTATTTTACATAGATTAGCCTGATTTTGGCCTTCTACCCCATAACATAATTTAATATGAAAACACTGCTTAACAGCTGGGCGTGGTGGCTCATGCCTGTAATCCCAGCACTTTGAGAGGCTGGGGGCAGGCAGATCGCTTGAGGTCAGGAATTCCAGACCAGCCTGTCCAACATGGTGAAATCCCGTTTCCACTAAAAAATAAAAATTAGCCAGGTGTGTTCGTGCACACGTGTAATCCCAACTACTTGGGAGGCTGAGGCAGGAGGATTGCTGGAACCCAGGAGGCAGAGGTTGCAGTGAGAAGAGATCGCACCACTGCACTCCAGCCTGGGCGACAGAGTGAGCCTCCATCTAAAAAAAAAAAAAAAAAAAGAAAGAAAACACTGCTTAAGTGCTTACAGGTCAACTTCTTTACCTTTCTCTGCGTGGGATTGCTACCCCGTGTCTTCCCAACTTGCTGGCCTGGCCAGGGCATTCCTAGATGTTTTGGGGGCCAGTGGGTGTCATGGTTTGTGGGGGTAGGTTCTAAGTCTTGATGACTTAATTTTTTTTTTCCTGAAATGGAGTCTCGCTCTGACACTTGGGCAGGAGTGCCGTGGCGTAATCTCGGCTCACTGCGAACCTCTGCTTCCCAGGTTCAAGCGATTCTCCTGCCTTAGCCTTTTGAGTAGCTAGGATTACAGGTGTGCACCACCATGCCCAGCTACTTTTTTGTGTTTTTAGCAGAGACAGGGCTTTGCCATCTTGACCAGGCTGGTCTCAAACTCCTGGCCTCAAGTGATCCGCCCGCCTCTGTCTCCCAAACTGCTGGGATTACAGGTGTGAACCACTGTGCTGGCCGACTTTACACTTTCTAACTCTGGTCAGGATTAATAGGGTTGGCCTTTTTCTTTCTTTTCTTTTCTTTTCTTTTCTTTTCTTTTTCTTTTCTCTTTCTTCTTTCTCTTCTCTTCTCTTCTCTTCTCTTCTCTTCTCTTCTCTTCCCTTCCCTTCCTTCCTTCCTTCCTTCCTTCCTCTTCCTCTCTTTCTTTCTCTTTCTTTCTTTCTTTCTTTCTTTCTTTCTTTCTTTCTTTCTTTCTTTCTTTCTTTCTTTCTTTCTTTCTTTCTTTCTTTCTTTCTTTCTTTCTTTCTTTCTTCATTTCCTTTCCTTTCCTTTCTTTTCTTTCTTCTTTTCCTTTCTTTTTTCCCCCCTCTCTCTGCCCAACATCCTGGGTGTCAGCTGGTAGGCACCATTGTGAGGCCGATAGAGTAGGAGGTGGTGTGCCCATTGTGTAGATGGGGAAACTGAGGCCCAGAGAGGGCTTTGGCTGGACCCCAGGCCTCCCACTTCTCAGCCCTTGCTTTCCTCCCCACCCATTTGTGGATGAGCCACCATGAGATTGTCACCCTGAGATTGTCTTGTCCAAGGAATGCTGCTGGTGTGCTTGTGACCCTGAACCTAGCCTCAGTGAGGACTCTCAAGGAATGTCCCTGGGGACTTGGGTGAGGGCAGGCCATGCCAGCCCCCTGCCCATCCACAGCGGGCCTTATGCTGCAAATAAACGTCACTGTTTGCTCTGGTTCCCAGAGTCTGAAGCTGTGCCATCTCCCCCGCTGGCAGCTCCGGTTCCCAGAGTCTGAAGCTGTGCCATCTCCCCCGCTGGCAGCTCCCGGCGTCGAGAGCCCTCCTGTTCACTCATCCGCTTCTATTTATGGAGCAGCTCTTGCGTGACAGGCTCTGTGCTAGGCTCTGGGGACCCCACTTATCACACAGCCAGCAAGAGCCTTTCACACCGGCATCCTGGGGGCCTCAGGCCACCTCTGGCAGGGAGAAGGTGCGGACAGGCATCTCCTGGTGCAGATGAGGAAAGTGAGGCTCAAAGACTGACTCCCCTGGGTACTCGGTGAAGGGGCACAGGCCAGGGGAAGGGCCTAGGCTCTGTCTCATCACTGAGGCCTCGTCATCGTCTGTCCAGGGCTCTCGTGCAGGGGTCTCTGAGTCTCATCACTGAGGCCTCGTCATCGTCTGTCCAGGGCTCTCGTGCAGGGGTCTCTGAGTCTCATCACTGAGGCCTCGTCATCGTCTGTCCAGGGCTCTCGTGCAGGGGTCTCTGAGTCTCATCACTGAGGGCCCTCGTCATCGTCTGTCCAGGGCTCTCGTGCAGGGGGTCTCTGAGTCTCATCACTGAGGCCTCGTCATCGTCTGTCCAGGGCTCTCGTGCAGGGGTCTCTGAGTCTCATCACTGAGGCCTCGTCATCGTCTGTCCAGGGCTCTCGTGCAGGGGTCTCTGAGTCTCATCACTGAGGCCTCGTCATCGTCTGTCCAGGGCTCTCGTGCAGGGGTCTCTGAGTCTCATCACTGAGGCCCTCGTCATCGTCTGTCCAGGGCTCTCGTGCAGGGGTCTCTGAGTCTCATCACTGAGGCCTCGTCATCGTCTGTCCAGGGCTCTCGTGCAGGGGCCTCTGAGTCTCATCACTGAGGCCTCGTCATCGTCTGTCCAGGGCTCTCGTGCAGGGGCCTCTGAGTCTCATCACTGAGGCCTCGTCATCGTCTGTCCAGGGCTCTCGTGCAGGGGTCTCTGAGTCTCATCACTGAGGCCTCGTCATCGTCTGTCCAGGGCTCTCGTGCAGGGGCCTCTGAGTCTCATCACTGAGGCCTCGTCATCGTCTGTCCAGGGCTCTCGTGCAGGGTCTCTGAGTCTCATCACTGAGGCCTCGTCATCGTCTGTCCAGGGCTCTCGTGCAGGGGTCTCTGAGTCTCATCACTGAGGCCTCGTCATCGTCTGTCCAGGGCTCTCGTGCAGGGGTCTCTGAGTCTCATCACTGAGGCCTCGTCATCGCTGTCCAGGGCTCTCGTGCAGGGGTCTCTGAGTCTCATCACTGAGGCCTCGTCATCGTCTGTCCAGGGCTCTCGTGCAGGGGTCTCTGAGTCTCATCACTGAGGCCTCGTCATCGTCTGTCCAGGGCTCTCGTGCAGGGTCTCTGAGTCTCATCACTGAGGCCTCGTCATCGTCTGTCCAGGGCTCTCGTGCAGGGGTCTCTGAGTCTCATCACTGAGGCCTCGTCATCGTCTGTCCAGGGCTCTCGTGCAGGGGCCTCTGAGTCTCATCACTGAGGCCTCGTCATCGTCTGTCCAGGGCTCTCGTGCAGGGGTCCTCTGAGTCTCATCACTGAGGCCTCGTCATCGTCTGTCCAGGGCTCTCGTGCAGGGGCCTCTGAGTCTCATCACTGAGGCCTCGTCATCGTCTGTCCAGGGCTCTCGTGCAGGGGCCTCTGAGTCTCATCACTGAGGCCTCGTCATCGTCTGTCCAGGGCTCTCGTGCAGGGGCCTCTGAGTCTCATCACTGAGGCCTCGTCATCGTCTGTCCAGGGCTCTCGTGCAGGGGCCTCTGAGTCTCATCACTGAGGCCTCGTCATCGTCTGTCCAGGGCTCTCGTGCAGGGGCCTCTGAGTCTCATCACTGAGGCCTCGTCATCGTCTGTCCAGGCTCTCGTGCAGGGTCTCTGAGTCTCATCACTGAGGCCTCGTCATCGTCTGTCCAGGGCTCTCGTGCAGGGGTCTCTGAGTCTCATCACTGAGGCCTCGTCATCGTCTGTCCAGGGCTCTCGTGCAGGGGTCTCTGAGTCTCATCACTGAGGCCTCGTCATCGTCTGTCCAGGGCTCTCGTGCAGGGGTCTCTGAGTCTCATCACTGAGGCCTCGTCATCGTCTGTCCAGGGCTCTCGTGCAGGGGTCTCTGAGTCTCATCACTGAGGCCTCGTCATCGTCTGTCCAGGGCTCTCGTGCAGGGGTCTCTGAGTCTCATCACTGAGGCCTCGTCATCGTCTGTCCAGGGCTCTCGTGCAGGGGTCTCTGAGTCTCATCACTGAGGCCTCGTCATCGTCTGTCCAGGGCTCTCGTGCAGGGGCCTCTGAGTCTCATCACTGAGGCCTCGTCATCGTCTGTCCAGGGCTCTCGTGCAGGGGCTCTGAGTCTCATCACTGAGGCCTCGTCATCGTCTGTCCAGGGCTCTCGTGCAGGGGTCTCTGAGTCTCATCACTGAGGCCTCGTCATCGTCTGTCCAGGGCTCTCGTGCAGGGGTCTCTGAGTCTCATCACTGAGGCCTCGTCATCGTCTGTCCAGGGCTCTCGTGCAGGGGTCTCTGAGTCTCATCACTGAGGCCTCGTCATCGTCTGTCAGGGCTCTCGTGCAGGGGTCTCTGAGTCTCATCACTGAGGCCTCGTCATCGTCTGTCCAGGGCTCTCGTGCAGGGGTCTCTGAGTCTCATCACTGAGGCCTCGTCATCGTCTGTCCAGGGCTCTCGTGCAGGGGGTCTCTGAGTCTCATCACTGAGGCCTCGTCATCGTCTGTCCAGGGCTCTCGTGCAGGGGCCTCTGAGTCTCATCACTGAGGCCTCGTCATCGTCTGTCCAGGGCTCTCGTGCAGGGGTCTCTGAGTCTCATCACTGAGGCCTCGTCATCGTCTGTCCCAGGGCTCTCGTGCAGGGGTCTCTGAGTCTCATCACTGAGGCCTCGTCATCGTCTGTCCAGGGCTCTCGTGCAGGGTCTCTGAGTCTCATCACTGAGGCCTCGTCATCGTCTGTCCAGGGCTCTCGTGCAGGGGTCTCTGAGTCTCATCACTGAGGCCTCGTCATCGTCTGTCCAGGGCTCTCGTGCAGGGGTCTCTGAGTCTCATCACTGAGGCCTCGTCATCGTCTGTCCAGGGCTCTCGTGCAGGGGCCTCTGAGTCTCATCACTGAGGCCTCGTCATCGTCTGTCCAGGGCTCTCGTGCAGGGGCCTCTGAGTCTCATCACTGAGGCCTCGTCATCGTCTGTCCAGGGCTCTCGTGCAGGGGCCTCTGAGTCTCATCACTGAGGCCTCGTCATCGTCTGTCCAGGGCTCTCGTGCAGGGGTCTCTGAGTCTCATCACTGAGGCCTCGTCATCGTCTGTCCAGGGCTCTCGTGCAGGGCCTCTGAGTCTCATCACTGAGGCCGTCGTCATCGTCTGTCCAGGGCTCTCGTGCAGGGGTCTCTGAGTCTCATCACTGAGGCCTCGTCATCGTCTGTCCAGGGCTCTCGTGCAGGGTCTCTGAGTCTCATCACTGAGGCCTCGTCATCGTCTGTCCAGGGCTCTCGTGCAGGGGTCTCTGAGTCTCATCACTGAGGCCTCGTCATCGTCTGTCCAGGGCTCTCGTGCAGGGGTCTCTGAGTCTCATCACTGAGGCCTCGTCATCGTCTGTCCAGGGCTCTCGTGCAGGGGTCTCTGAGTCTCATCACTGAGGCCTCGTCATCGTCTGTCCAGGGCTCTCGTGCAGGGGTCTCTGAGTCTCATCACTGAGGCCTCGTCATCGTCTGTCCAGGGCTCTCGTGCCAGGGGTCTCTGAGTCTCATCACTGAGGCCTCGTCATCGTCTGTCCAGGGCTCTCGTGCAGGGGCCTCTGAGTCTCATCACTGAGGCCTCGTCATCGTCTGTCCAGGGCTCTCGTGCAGGGGTCTCTGAGTCTCATCACTGAGGCCTCGTCATCGTCTGTCCAGGGCTCTCGTGCAGGGGTCTCTGAGTCTCATCACTGAGGCCTCGTCATCGTCTGTCCAGGGCTCTCGTGCAGGGGTCTCTGAGTCTCATCACTGAGGCCTCGTCATCGTCTGTCCAGGGCTCTCGTGCAGGGGTCTCTGAGTCTCATCACTGAGGCCTCGTCATCGTCTGTCCAGGGCTCTCGTGCAGGGGTCTCTGAGTCTCATCACTGAGGCCTCGTCATCGTCTGTCCAGGGCTCTCGTGCAGGGGTCTCTGAGTCTCATCACTGAGCCCTAGCCACTGTCTGTCCGGGGGTCTCTGAGTCTCATCACTGAGCCCTAGCCACTGTCTGTCGGGGGTCTCTGAGTCTCATCACTGAGCCCTAGCCACTGTCTGTCCGGGGGTCTCTGAGTCTCATCACTGAGCCCTAGCCACTGTCTGTCCGGGGGTCTCTGAGTCTCATCACTGAGCCCTAGCCACTGTCTGTCCGGGGGTCTCTGAGTCTCATCACTGAGCCCTAGCCACTGTCTGTTCCGGGGGCTCTGAGTCTTTCATCACTGAGCCCTAGCCACTGTCTGTCGGGGGTCTCTGAGTCTCATCACTGCGCCCTAGCCACTGTCTGTCGGGGGGGTCTCTGAGTCTCATCACTGAGCCCTAGCCCACTGTCTGTCCGTGCGGGTCTCTGAGTTCATCACTGAGCCCTAGCCACTGTCTGTCGGGGGTCTCTGAGTCTCATCACTGAGCCCTAGCCACTGTCTGTCGGGGGTCTCTGAGTCTCATCCACTGAGCCCTAGCACTGTTCTGTCCGGGGGGTCTCTGAGTCTCATCACTGAGCCCTAGCCACTGTCTGTCCGGGGGTCTCTGAGTCTCATCACTGAGCCCTAGCCACTGTCTGTCCGGGGGTCTCTGAGTCTCATCACTGAGCCCTAGCCACTGTCTGTCGGGGGTCTCTGAGTCTCATCACTGAGCCCTAGCCACTGTCTGTCCGGGGGTCTCTGAGTCTCATCACTGAGCCCTAGCCACTGTCTGTCGGGGGTCTCTGAGTCTCATCACTGAGCCCTAGCCACTGTCTGTCCGGGGGTCTCTGAGTCTCATCACTGAGCCCTAGCCACTGTCTGTCGGGGGTCTCTGAGTCTCATCACTGAGCCCTAGCCACTGTCTGTCGGGGGTCTCTGAGTCTCATCACTAGGTCCTTGCCACTGTCTGTCTGGGAGTCTCTGAGTCTCATCACTGGGCCCTTGCCACCATCTGTCCGGGGGTCTCTGAGTCTCATCATGGCCTCGTCACCATCTATCCAGGGGTCTCATCCAGGGGTCTCTGAGTCTCTTCACTGGGCTCTTGCCACCATCTGTATGGGTCTCATCACTGAGGCCCTCACCACCGTCTGTCAAGGGGTCTCTGAGTCTCAGAGAAGCAGCCTGCCCCAGCCATGCCTGGTCTAGTCTCCAGGGATTAGCGGATTAGCTAAAACCTCAGGGCTTGAACTGGGCTTAACGGAGGCGCCACTCTGGGGCCCTGTGGGTGATTGGCACTCTGCACCTCCGGTTCTTGTCTTGGTTGCCTTGGATCCCACCCTGGCTGGCAGCCGACTCCTCTGCTGTAATCCAGTGGGTGGGCTGAGTGGCGGGCAGGCGGCCAGCCTTGTGCATTGTGGACCTGGACTGGGGGTGGGTGGGAGGGAGACCTTTGTTCTGCTGCTGCCCCAGAAACGAGTCCCTGTCCCTGCTGGGCTGAATCAAGGTCCTGTTGTGGGACTTGGGTGAGACTGGGTCCCTCGCAGGGCCTCAGCCTCTTTGTCTACACAGAGGGGCTATTCGACTGCACTGTGAACTGTAATGCTCCATCCAGGGACTGCTGACCTTGGAGGACGGGAGGGATGTGGGGAAGGGGTGGGTGGATAAAGGGGACCTGATCATCTGGGCAGGGGGCTGAGCTGCACGCAGTGGGGCTCCTCAGATGTATGACAGAACTCCCATTCATCGAGCACCTGTACATTGTTTGTGTGACGGTATCAGCCATCTGGGTTGGGGGGGCACCATCTGCTCCCTGGGACATCACTGTAAGAATCAAGGTTCAACCTTCTACTCACGGCTCCACAGAGTTGGCTCAGCCAAACCCACTGGGACCTGAATGGCTGTAGGAAGGGTTGAGCAGGGACCAAGCATTCTGGGGCCTGGCAGGTCTGGATTGGGGGTCAGAGCATCACTGTGCCTGACTGTGTGACCTTGGGAAGCTGCCACATCTTTCTGTGCCTTGGTTTCCTTGTTTAGGGGAATGTTCAGTCCCTGTGGTGGGGTAGGGGGGGGAGATGTGGTGACAGGTGTGACACACTGTGGATTACGTAGTGTTTGTGTACCAGGTGTCCATCTGGGAGAATTACGTGAACCCTCAGGAGGGTGACATGGGGTTGGGGCGAGTGCCACATGAGTGTCAGGCAGCAGGAGCTTCCTCCACCACAGCCCTGACCATAGAGAATGTCACCAAGGGTAAGGATCCCATTCATCACAGCCCTAAAACTGGTAAAGTATCCAGGATTAAATCTGGCAAGAAAAGTACAGAATTCATATGAAAAAAGTGAGGACACCTGACTGAAGGATGTTGAAGGAAAATCATAAGAAATGGGAGAAGAGTCCATGTTTTGAGAAGAGCTAACGTGGCCAAGAGATTTGTTCTTCATGCATAAAACCAGTGTCAATTCAGCAGCATTTTAAAAATGCAAGTTGACAAGCTGATCCTCAGTTTGCCTGGAAAAGAAAGTGGATGAGAATGGCCAAGAAAGTTTTGAAACAGGAAGAAAGATGGGGTGCTGGCACGTACCAAATGTATTCCAAAGCTGGAGTCACAGAGCATGGTGCTGATGCAGGACCAGACAGGCCTCAATGAAACAAAAAAGAGGCCAGGCACTGCATGGAGAGTGTTTCCAAGCTCTGGGAAAAGATGAACCATTCAATGATGATCCCATATTGTGGTCTTTGGGTAGTAACATACAAAAATTAAATTGGATTCCCTACCTCACACCATGCAAAAATAAATTCCAAATGCGTTAAGGAGGTATTATACATTTATATCTTGTGTGGGTTTATGCACTAACAAGTGTATATATATTCATATATATGTATGTATAAAATATGTGTATAATCAAATTAATAGAAGACAAGCCTGGCCAACATTGTGAAACCCCGTCTCTACCAAAAAGTATAAAAATTAGCTGGGTGTGGTGGTGGGCGCATGTAGTCCCAGCTACTTAGGAGGCTGAGGCAGGAGAATTGCTTGAACCTGGGAGGCAGAGGTTGCAGGGAGCCGAGATCACACCACTGCACTCCAGCCTAGACGACAGAGTGAGATCCTGTTTCCAAAAAAAAAAAAAAAGATTAGTAGAAGAAAATACAGGAGTATATGTCTATAAACTTGGAACTGGGGATGTCCTTCCCAACAATGTACACAACTTAGATGCCATAAAGAAAAACATTGAGTTGATAATATTTTCGAGAAAATCTGTTGAACAAAAGACACTTAAAAGACAAGTGATTGGGAAAAAACACACACCAGTTAGAGGAGTGAGCCTGGGAGGGGCAGGAGGGCGTGGGGGAAGTGGGGTTTCTCAATGGATTCGCTTTTTAGCAAACCTCAGTTTGATTTGGCTTTCTAATAACAAGAATGGTTTACAGAAAAACTGCCCTAATGATACCAGGCTGGACGTGTGTGGCTTCCAGGTCCCCTGATGGCTGGGAGGAGCAGGGAGCAGCAGGGATGTGAGGTGACCCCTTGAAGCCCATTCCACTGTGAGGTCCATCAGAGATGGGCCTGGGCCAGGTGCTGGAGGAGTCCTGGGTGCTGGCATGGAGGCCTGGCAGATGGCCAGAGTGGCAGACTCTGCAGCAGGGAGGGCTGGTGCAGGGTGCCCTCCCTGGAGACAAGCATATTTCTGATCTGTCCACCCTTCTAATGCCCAGCTGGCCCTGTGCCAGCATCTCCACTTCCCTGCCCCTGCCTGCTAGGAATTCCCTCCTTCGAAGGCTCCAGTTCCTGCTGCCATTCCGGCTGGGCCAGTCTGCCCTATTCTGGAGCTCAGCCCCTCCCAGAGGACTAGGCCTCCTATCACTTGTGTGGGGCCAGAGGTTGACAATAACCTCGAGGATCATTTACCCAGCACCCATCGTGTGTCATGCTCTGTGCTGAGAGCCTTGTGCACACAGCTGCTGTAGGTACCAGGAATAGGCACTGTTTTTAGCACCTCTATAAGCTCTCAAGACAATGCTAGAGCAGGAGGGACCTCAGCTATGGCAAAGATTACACGGACAAAATATGAGTGACTGAAGTTTGCAAAACAATACTTACATACCTGGAAAAACTGAAGTCGAGAGAGGGTGTCTGACTTGCTCAATGTCACACAGTAAATTGTCAGTATGATGTTGAAACACTCCACAGTGGGTAGGGTTGGGACCTCTGATCTATCACCTTGTCTGACACAATAACCGTAATCCTGTCCATATTTTATGGGTAGGGAGACCGAGGCTCCTAGAGGGTAGGGTCTTGGCCGATGTCACACACAGTTTGGGGACAGAGCTTAACTTGAAGCAAGAAAGGCTTCTCATGTGCAGGAGTCAGACTGCTTGGGTTTGAATCCTGGAGCTGCCATTTGTTGGCTGTCACCTGCGGCAAGTCAGTTTGCTGCTTGGAGCCTTCACTGTCCTCATCTGTGAATGGGGTCTCCTGGGGCTGTTGAGAAGGTGCCTGGGCACCCAGCATGGGATCAACCATTGCTAACCATCAAATGCTCAGAGGTCAAAGGCTAGCCCACTCTCTCTCTTTGGGGCCAAAAGACACTTAGACTTGGTCTGGGGGTAAAGAATAAATTTTAATCTCTCTCAGGTAGGGGTTCTGGTGAGGCTTGCTCTCTGGGCGGGGCCACAGAGCCATGCACTCGCACGCGGTACAGGCAAGTGAAGGCTGGGTTCCCCCAGTTGCTTGAGATCTTCACCTTGACCGTACTGAAAGCCCGGGCCGGTTGGTTCTGGAAGAGAATCAGTCACGGAGACAGCTCGCCCATAGACTCCCACCGTGCCTGTCCAAAGGTGGGAACTTTCCCATTTCATAGGTGGGAAAACTAAGGCCCAGAGAGGAGGATGGACTGTCCCAAGGCCTCACAACAAGTCAATATTCAGGAGTTCTTACTGAAGATGCTGAGGCCAGAAGGACGGACACGCTGTGGGTGAGGAAATGTCCCAGCCTTGGTGCTGTGGGATCTTGGGCAAACCTCCACCCTTCCTGGGCCTCAGTCCTCCACTCCTGCCCTGCCCCCACCCACCCCCGTAAGATGGGAGTGGTAATATCTGCTTCCCAGGATTGCCGTGGGCATGAAATGAGATTTGGGGGCCAGGCGGTCTCTGGAAGCGAATCAGTCACAGAGGCAGCTCACCCATAGACTCCTGGCACATAGTAAGTGCTCTGTGAGGCCCCTCCCCGTTTTTGCCAAGCAAGAGGGGGTGGAGCCTGTGTTTATTACTCTCCCTATCTAGTGCAAAAAGTGGGGCATGCTTGGCCTTCACTGGATGGTTTCAACCTCCCAGGGAATGACAGAAGGGGAAACTGAGGCTCCAGAGAAGCAGGGCTTGGTCCAAGCTCACACATAATTTGTGGTTGGACCGAGATTCGGGTCAGTATGGGTTTGATTCCCAAGCCTGAACATTCGCCCTGTCAAGCCCCAGGGCCATTCCAGTGGTCACTCCTCCGGACCTGCTTCTGTCTCCAAATCCCTCTCCTTCAGGCCTCAGTTTCCCCACCTGTGGTTGGATCAGGTGCTGATTATGGGGCCACCCACTATGGAGACTCTGCCTTTGGAACCAGCAGCCCCTGCCCAATAGGAACCTCTTGCTCAAGGTCTGCTGTCCCTGGGAAGAAACGCAGCAAGAGGGCTCCCGGGCGCATCAGGGAAAAGGGGACACAGCCACAGGCGTTGGATCTCCCTGGAGTCCCGCTTGGTCCTGGGTAGCGGCTCCCACTCTCTGAGTCTCAGTTTCTCTGTCTGTCAAACAGGTTAGTCATGACTGGGCACCTCCTGGGGATACTGGGGGATGAAGAGGCGTCCCAGGGTACAGACTACACACTGTGCATTCAGCAGGTGTTCAGCACAGGCAGCTCTTTGCGGGTACCTGGAGTGGGAACATCTGGATGATGTTTTCTGGCTGAAACTGAAATGCCCCCAGGAACACCTCCTCTTTGGGGGAGCCCTCCATGCCCTGTGGAACCAGAACCAAGGTGATGGTGTCAGATACAAGCAGGGCCTTCAGAGGCTGTCTCCCCTCTCCAGTGGAGACTTGCACACTCCCCAGGATGCGAGCTCACTACCTCTTTGGGCACCGTTTCACGGCAGCACAGTGTAATGGACAGGAAAGAGCATTGGCCTGGGAGTCAGAGGCTGAGGGTCTATTTCTAGCTCTGCCATTGACTTGTAGGATTGGGGTGTTTCCCTGATCCTTCTCTGGACCTTATTTTACTGAGATAGTTCAGGTAATGCTTCGGACCTTCTTAGCAAAATGGGGGCTCCATGGTCTTTGAAGATTATCTTGGCTCTGAAAAGCTGGGTTTGAAATAGAGTAGCTGTTTATCCCCTACCCTTGAAGGCTAAAATTAGACCCCAGCCCTGGCCACTTCCAGCCTTAACCAAGCTGCATGCAGCCCCTCCAGGCTGCATGCGTTGTGCAGACGCTGTTTACCCCAGGCCTGGAATACCACCATTGGAAGGTTGTCCCCTTAGCTAAGCATAGCTCCCTACAGGGGAGTGCTCACATAGATGACGAAGTCCTTGGGGGCAGTGTCCAGGCTGCCTGATGGCGAGATGGTCTTGGGGATGTGCTGCAGTGTGAGGTTGGACAGGTAGACCTTCTGAGCCAATTGGATGGTCACCTGGCCGCGGTTACCCTCAAAGGCCCAGCAGTTGCCAGGTGTCACGTTGGGCTAGAAGAGGCAAGTACAATAAGGGATATGCTGGGTGGGTGGGGGGGGTCATCCCACCTTTGATCCCCTGCACTTCCTGGGCCCTCCTGGGTAAGCCAGTCCTTTCTTGTCTCCAAAGCTTGGCTCAAGTGCCACCTCCTTCAGGAAGCTCTCCTGACTGCCCATGCAGGGGTAAGCCTTACCTCAGTTCAATGCAGTAAGGGAGGGGCCTGCTTGGGGCCTCCCAGCCTCCACCCGCTCCCCATTGGCACCCATTCATTCATTAATTTACGCACTCACTCATTCATTCATTCATCCCTCCCATTATTCTTTACATGGTCTCACAATCAGCCCATGACTTAGGCACCATCACTATCCCCATTTTGAAGGTGAGGAAACTGAGTTGGGGGAGCAGGACAATGACTGGTCCAGGGCCATGCAGAGCTGGAAGTGCAGCCCAGGGAATCTGACCTTGGAACTTGCCATTAACTACCACAATCTCCTGCCCCACAGGAGGGGAAACAGGCCCAGGGAGAGAAAGAGGTTTGACGGAAATCATCCAGGAAAGGAGATTACTCGGTGGGTTCTGAGCTTTTGGAGCCATGGCATGGACAGTCCTTATCTGAACAGTAGATGCTAGCCCAGGGGTGCAGGGGGCTGTGGGCGTCAGGGAAGGCCTCCTGAGGAGCTGGGGCCAAGGGAGTTGAGGAGCCAGCTGGGAAAGGGAGCTGAGGGAACAGCACGGGGAAGGACCAGGGGCGAACCAGGCTTGATGATGTGGGGACCTGGAGAGCTCAGTCAGGCCGGAGCTGGGAGAGGGCCCAGGAGGGGCAGAGTCTTGCCTGGGCTGCCTTTCACTACTGCTCCAAACCTGACTGTAGCCAGCGCTTTGCAACCCAGTCACTGCCCCCCATGCCCCCTGCCCCAGCCTGGATGTGGGCACCACCCTGCACTCCCGGGCCCTGTGCTTGGCCTGTGCCCCTAGGTTCTCTCTGCCTGCGGATCTGCTAGTCCTTGGCTGCCTCCATCAGGAAGCCCTTCACCCCGTCCAAGCTGAGCAAGGTCAATACCCCAGCTTGACCTCGAGTGCCAAGATCTTGGAGCTCCTTAAGGTAGAACCCACGGATGAGTGGCCTGGGACCTTCTGGCATCACCCAGGGTCGGCCACTGGGATGAGACTCTCAGCTGGTGTTCACTGAATGAAGGCACCTGCTTTGTGACCAGGACAAGCCCTTTCCTTCTCTGGGCCTCATTTTCCTCATCTGTGAGGCAGGATCCTGGAAGGGTGAGGAGTTCAGGTTTGAACTGTGGCTCTGCTACATATTAGTGACCAGCTGTGTGGCCGCAGTCAAGTGACCTGGTTCTTTGAGCCTCAGTTTCCTCTTCTGCAAAATGAGTCTATGATGGGTCCATGCCCAGTGTAGTCCCGAGGTTTCTCTGATCCTCAAGTCTTGAGGGCTGAGTGGTGGGGTCTCTTCCAATGCCAAAGCAAGCTGTCCCTCTGCTTCACTCCTACCCTAGCCCCAGCAGCCCCTGCTGTCTGTTCTCACCTCCTGCCCCCGGCCTTCTCCCCAGCCCCCGCCTTGTCAATAGCCCCCTCCTTCTGTTCCCTGCCTTTGCCCCTGCATGTCTCCTGCTCCTACCTCTAACCCCGCCCCTGCCCCAACTCCCTTTGCTCCCACCCCCTACCTCTTCTGCCAGCTCCTGTCCCCAAACCCTGCCCGGACCACTTCCCTGCCGCTGTCCCATCTCCCGCCATCCCCCCTGCCTCGAGGATCACGTCTGGGGGCTGTGCGTAGTTCCACAGCTGGATCCAGTTCCAGTAGGAGTGGGCCTTCTCATGGTTATAGGTGGCTGATGTGTGCTCAAAGTCAATGCTGGCCCCTGTATAGGAGAAGGGGGTCTCAGTCAAGCAGCCGGGCTTCTGCCTGGTGGAGGGGACCCCACTGACGGGCCCTCACTATGTGCTGGGTGAGCACTTTGGATGAGTCACTGGTCCTGTTCTCCTCTAGGAAATGGGATTACAGCCATGTTAATAATGGTAATCATGGTGGCTAATTTTTTTTTTTTTTTTTTTTTTTTTTTTTTTTGAGACAGAGTCTTGCTCTGTCCCCAGGCTGGAGTGCAGTGGTGCGATCTCGGCTCACTGCAACCTCTGCCTCCCAGGTTCAAGCAGTTCTCATGGTGGCTATTATTAGCAGAGCCATAGCAGTGGCAATGGCCCCCACGTCATAGGGCTGCTGTGGCGCTGAGATGAGCCATCAGAGCACATTTCCCAAAGTGCCTGGCACAGGGTGAGCGCTCCCCATGTAACAGTCTTGTGATGACGACTGATACCCATTGTGCAGAGGAGGAAATGTGCACATTTCCCAGAGGAGGAACCTCTGGGAGGTTAAGTGAGGCCCCGCACCACTCGGGCTGGGCTGACACTATCTGACCCCACGTCTCACTGATCCTGGGGTGCCCGAGTTGGCGGTGCTGCCTGGTAGGGGTCTGTGCCCCAAGCCTGCAGCCCATACTTCGCCTCCTCCTGGCTGTCCCTGAATGGCTCTCACCCATCTTCTCACAGCCTCCCTTGGTCTGGAATACTTTCTCTCCTCACCAAGTCTCAGCCCAAATGTTCTCCCGAGTGGGAGGCCTCTCTGCCCAGGTCCCCTCCCTCCTTGCCACCTGCCTTATTCTTCTGGAAGCACTGATTCTTTTTTTTTTTTTTTTTTTATTGAGACAGTCTGGCTCTGTTGCCCAGGCTGGAGTGCAGTGGTGCGATCTCGGCTCACGGCAACCTCCGCCCCACGGGTTCAAGCAATTTTCCTGCCTCAGCCTCCCGAGTAGCTGGGATAACAGGTGCCCACAGCCACGCCTGGCTAACTTTTGTATTTTTCGTAGAGATGGGGTTTTACCATGTTGGCCAGGGTGGTTTTGAACTCCTGACCTCAGGTGATCCGCCTGCCTCGGCCTCCCAAAGTGCTGGGATTACAGGCGTGAGTCACCACACCCGGCTGAAGCACTGATTCTTGACTGCGGGGTGGGGATGGCTTTGTCCTGCTGACCTGTGTGCCCAGCACCGGGTTTGGAGAAGAGTGGTGGGTGGGGGTGGTGGAGAGGTAAAGCCGAGAACAGCCCGAGCACATAGTAGGGGCTTTATAGATCTTCTGTAATATGGAGGGTCTATGGATTCCTGTGCTCGCTCCCACCCCACCCCACCCTATCCCCCAGACCCTACTCCTATCCCTCATACCCCACCCTATCCCCCAGACCCCACCCCCATCCCCCATACCCCACCCCGTCCCAGACCCGCTTGAGAAAAAACAAAATTGTAGCAAGAAAACCAGCTTGGAGCTGAGGTCAGCTCTGAGGATGAACTTCCCAGTGGCAGATGGAGTACCACACCAGAACTGAAACCCACCCTTTGTAGAGCTTCTGAGGACACTTGAGGCAGTCAGATGGTGGGGAAGAGGGTCACCTACCTGTAGACTTCAGGGCAAAGTCTGGCTTTTCGATGTAATCGCCATGTATCATCTTCATTATTTTCTGGGCCACTTTTTGCTGAGAAGACAGAAAACACAAGTTGTCCCCTGGTGTGTCGTCACGGACTGTGATCTCCACGTGTCCACGGGAGGTAACGGGGCTGCAGGATGCTGTCCTCTCCCTAACAGCCTGCCCCTGCCTGTGGAAGCCTGTGGCTCTGTGAAAGCCCAGGAGACACAAAGCCATCCCGACCCCACCCGTGGGTTCACTGGGTGCTTTCAAGTCCATGTGAGCGGATGTCATACGGGTGTCCCGGAGTCTCAGTGCGGTTCAGACAGGGGCTCCGACATCAGGCCAACCTTTACTGTTGTGGGGCCTTGGGCAAGTTACTGCCCCTCTGAGACTCGATTTTCTTGCCTGTAAGACGGGGACAATAATCGTGTCTGCCTTCCACTGTAGGTCTATAAAGCCCCTACTATGTGCCAGGGCTGTTCTCGGCTTCACATATGCTCACCCTTTCCTCTCCCAGCACCCCTAAGAAGTATCACTATTATCATCCTTGTATTAAAGATGAGAATACTGAGGCACAAAGGTGTAGCTTGTTCAAGATCACCCAGCTGGTATGAGGCAGAGCAATCACTGTGGTTCCAGAGTTCAGGCCCTTAACCATTCCACTCTGCTGCTGGATGCAGATGGCAAAGCACTTAGCACAGTAGGTGCACAATAAATACCAGCTGTTATTTTTATTAGACTCTTCCCAGTGGTGGAAGATTCTGTTTTCCAAAAACGACTGCAACAGGGTCTCCCATTTCAGGCTCTTCTTTCAGTGTGACCTCCCACTGAGAGCTGGGGTCTCAGCCCACCAGTCTGGGCTTATGACTACGGCAGAAGTGATGCTGTATGACTTCTGGGGCTAAGATACAGCACTGCTTGGTTCTCTGGGCACACTCACTCCTGGAGGCCAGCCGCCATGTTGAGAGGAAGCTCAGGTCACACGGAGAGGCCACAGATGGGTGCTTTGATCAATAGCCCTGAGTCCCAGTGGACAGCCGGCATCAATCTCCAGTCACGTGAGTGAATCCAGATGATTCCAGCCCCAGATGTAGAGTCACCTCCAGCTTTCAAGTCTTCCCAGCTGAGGCCCCAGATACCATGGAACACAGACAAGCCATCTCCACTGTGTCCTGTCTGAATTCCTAACCCACAGAATCTCTGAGCACAAGTGGTTGTTTTACACCACTAAGTTTTGGGATGGTTTGCTACGCAATGGTAACCAGAACAATAGCCAGGGTGTTACAAGGCAGTGATTATGATTCTATTTTGTTGATGTGCAAACTGGAGGCTCAGAGAGGTTGATGACCTGCCTGAGGTTACACAGCTCCAAAAGGCAAAAAATCCCCAACTCCTCCCTTCGTTGGCTGGGGACAATAATCTCACCTATTACTTTTCAAAACTGGGTCGCCAACCCCAGGGAATTTCCCTGATGGCCCCCACCCTCTCTCTGCCCCAAGGCTGGGTGCAGTCTTCTTCTCTGGGATCCACAGGTTCTGGGACTGCCTTGAGGGCAAGAACGAGCTCTAGTTGATCCCCGATCCTGGATTCCCAGCACGCAGCAGGTGCTTAATGATTGCACACTGCATGTCTTTGGATTCTACCTTTGTTTAAAGGCAACAAACATTTAGGGAGCACTTACCATATGACAGACATTAGTCTAAGTTTACATGAATTACCATGTCTAATCCTTACAACTCATCTTCTAGATGAAGAAACTGAGGCACAAAGATGGTAAGTAAATTGATCAGAGTCACACAGCTTATAGGTGGTGGGGATGAAATTCAAAGCCTAGCAACCTGACTCTAGAGCCAGTCCTTTTAATCACTATGCCTTACTGCCTTTGTAAGTCGTAGCGGGGCCTCCCTCCCCACTGCAGAGGAAACACCTGCCAAGAGCCTCACTTGATAGTGAGAGACTGACACGGTCTCTCCTCCTGGGTCTGTCTGAACAGAGCTTAGAGGGGAGATTCAGGGGCACTGGAGACCTAGGACTTTGGGACAATAAAAGATAAAGATGAGTTTTAGCAAAGTTTTCCTGAATCTTCCACAATGGAATCCTTTGTGAACTCTTTTAAAAATTCAGCTTCTAGGTAGAGATGATGGATTAAAGACATCATCTAATTTTACTTTCTCCTAACGCCCCATTACAGCTTCAGTAAAGGGATTTAAAAAGACCCAAACCCATATGAACAGGAAGCATAGGAGAGGAGAAAACCAGCCTGCTGCATATGGTTGTGCATGTTGTGCACTGCAGAAAGGTTCCCAGTTAAGGGGCCCTGTGTGTGGGCTGAAACCCAGCTCTTCACCTGTTCTTTGATTTGGAGGAAGGTGCGTTTTGCAAATTCGTCTGCCCAGCACAGGTAGCTTTTTCCAATCTGCAAAAAGGCACCATGTGTCCCAGCAGTGGCCCTGGAGACAGCAGTAATATTCTAGAAGTTGTCCTACACATTGTAGGATGTTTAGCAGCATCCCTGGCTACCCACTAGGTGCCAGTAGCATCTCCTCCTCACATTGTAACAACCCAAAACATCTCCAGACATTGCTAACTGTTCCCCAGGGGGCAAAATAATCCCCAATTGAGAACCACTGATTTAGCAAAAATGAGAAATCTGAATCTGAAACTGGCCATCCTCAAAAAGCTCAGGATTGGTGGCCTTAGGTGCCTCTGAAATTGGGGTGGAGGACTGGGTGTTAAGTCATTTAAGAAGAATCTCCAGATTCCCTGGGGACTCCCTCTTATTCTGAGAAGCTGAGTGGACTTCTCTGTTCCCCAGTAGAAGACTAGAAGTTATTCTCCCGAGAGGGTAAAACAGAGGGGTTCTGTTGGGACAGGTGAAGGTTTCTTAAATAGGACACCCAAAGCACTGCACATAAAAGGTAGATGCACTTGACTTAATTAAAATTAGACATTTTTGTTTGTCACCATTGAGAGTGAAAAGCCACACTATAGCCTAGGAGAAGATATTTGCAATATGTACACCCAATAAAATACGTTTACCCAGAACACACAAGAACTCCTACATATCAATAAGAAACGACACTCTCCCCCAAAAGGCAACAGACAAAATCCAAATGGCACTGGATACATGAAAAGACACTCCACATTATTAACAACCAGAAATGCAAATTAAAGCCATAGTGAGATACCACTTCTCACCCTACAGAATAAAGTAAAAAAGACTTGGCCGGGTGCGGTGGCTCACGCCTGTAATCCCAGCACTTTGGGAGGCCGAGGCAGGTGGATCATGAGGTCAGGAGATAGAGACCATGGTCTCTACTAGAGACGGAAACCCCATTTCTACTAAAAATACAAAAATAATTAGCTGGGCGTGATGGCGGGCACCTGTAGTCCCAGCTACTCGGGAGGCTGAGGCAGAAGAATGGCATAAACCTGGGAGGCGGAGCTTGCAGTGAGCTGAGACGGAGCCTGGGCGACAGAGCAAGGCTCCGTCTCAAAAAATATAAAATAAAATAAATAAATAAAGTAAAAAAGACTTATGATACCAATTGGTGAGGATGTGGGACAACTGGAATTTACATATACTTTTCACAGGAGTGTAAATTGAAAAACTATTTGGCAGCATCTAATAACATGAACACTCATACCATATGATCCAGCATTTCCACTCCTAGTTATATCTACTCCCAAGATCAATAAGTATATATGTTCACCCAGTGATAGGAAAAAAAATTAGAATTGTTCAGGCGCTGACATTCAAATAACAGGAGCTTCAAAAATGAGAATAGAGCAGATGGTGCTGGAGAAATCACCAATTTAGTCACATGAATAAATAACATTTCTTAGGCCCGAAGGCCAGGAGTTTCCAGATTGACGGGTTCCAAAGGGTGGCCAGCCCATAGGCACATCTGTGGAAGCAACAAGGACCAGATGAACTAAAATTCTACAGAGCAGAATTTTATTCTTACAATCAGCGGAGTGATTATAAGGACTGGCTCATTTTTTTGTCTGTTTTAAATTTCTGGGGGCATTTGACAATTCTAGGCATGGGCTAAGAATCTGGGCTTAGGCCAGACAATGGGCTGCTGCTACTGGTGAAAGAGAAAGAAGCAAAGTTTTTAATGGTGACAAAGAGCTAAAGTAACAAAATTGGGGACTTGAGGAGCCTCAAATATGGCCAGTTTTCTTCACAAGGTGCTAACTGAATTTCAAGACTACAGGAGGCTATAGGCCACTTCAAATGTTTCTGAAAGGCAGAATAAAACTTCACATCTTCACAGTGCTTCGGAAACAAAGTCCCTTTGAGGGAGGGCACCCCAAAACACAAGCAAGAGATCAAAGTCTTAGAACGGTGATTCTCTCTGGTATGTGTCAGAACCACCTGGAAGGCTTGCTGGATCACAGATGATTGGCTCTCATCTTCAGAGCCTCTGATTCAGAAGGTCTGAGTGAGGCCTATTAATTGGAATTGCTAACATTTTCCCAGGTGATACTGGTGATGCAGGCACGTGGGCCGTACTTGGCGCTCCATTGCCCTAGAAGGGGTGGTAGTGAGTCAATACTGTGCTTCAGCTGCATTTCACCTGGAGGCACTAAACCAATTCTGGGCACAATTAGCAACCAAGAATCCACGTTTGCCCCTGGCAGAGAAGGCTGCCACCGGGTCCGGAGATTTTTGTGTTCATGCAGGGGTGAGAGACACATTTGGAGACTTGTGAGGCCTCAAACATATGGCAAGTCTTTGCCACTAAGACAGTTGCCAAATTTTTGAAGCTGCATGGGAAGGAGTCTAAAGAATGAAGCTTAAAACCTCTGGATAAATCTTTTAAGAACTGTGATCCAGGTCTGTCTGAACTAGCTTAACACATGTCTAGACGGAAGTGACCAGTCTATTTCATCTTCCTTATAAAGAAAAGGGGAACTTTCTCTAGTGGAATTATAATTATTCGGAACAGCTACAGTTCTTTCGTATACAATGTTCAGAAACCATAAAAGTTACTAGACTTGAAGAGACAAGACCATATGATTGATACCCCAAGATAAAAAGCAGAAAACAGAGGGAGGCCACAGATGATCCAGATATTAGAGTTAGCAGACAAGGATTTTTAAAATAACTGTTGTTAATGTGTTAATTAAAATAAAGGAAAAGATGGACAACATAGGTGAAATGTTGGAGAATTTCACCACAGAATTAAAGTCTGTGAAAAAAAATCAAATGTATATCCTAGAACTAAACAATGCAGTATCTGAAATTAATAACTAAGGCTGGATGTGGTGGCTTAAGCTGTAATCTCAGTACTTTAGGAGGCTGAGGCAGATGGATCACTTGAGGTCAGGAGTTCAAGACCTGCCAAGTCAACAGGTGAAACCCTGTCTCCACTAAAAGTACAAAAATTAGCTGAGCGTGGTAACACGCACCTGTAATCCCAGCTACTCAGGAGGCTGAGGCGTAGGATTCACTTGAACCCAGGAGGCAGAGTTTGCAGTGAGCCGAGATTGCGCCACTGCACTCCAGCCTGGGTGACACAGGGGAGACTCCATTAAGGAAAAAAAAAAAAAAAGAAAGAACTAAATGCATGGATTTAATAGTAAATTGGAGAGACAGAATGATGCAAGATTATTAGTAAACCTGAAGAAAAGTTAATAGGAAAATATCAAAACATAAGCACATACAGAAAAAGAATGAAAAAACAAACCAGGTAATATCATAGGAATCACATGAAGCACTCTAAAGGCCTTCAAAGCATAGGCCTAGCATACGTGTAATTAGAATCCAAGGAAAAGAGACAGATAATGGAAAGAAGAAATATTTTAGGAGATAAAAGGTAAAAGTTTCCCAAAGCTATTGAAAAATATCAACCCACAGATTCGGTAAGCTCAGCAAACCCCAAACCAGTTTATATGAGGAACATTAGAGACAAAAAAGAGCGTTCTACAAGCTCCCAGGGATAAAAAATAGATCAGACTCAAGGGATCAATAATAAGACTGACATTAGACTTCTCAATAGCAACAGTATAAACTGTAATACAGTGGTGGGCTTCCTTCTGAATTCTCAGGATAAATTATTTCATATTTAGAATTCTATACCCAGCCAAACTATCAACCAAGTGCAAGTATAGAAAAAGATGCTTTTAAAAATACAAGCACTAAAAAATATACTTCTTTCACTCTTTTCCTGGAAGTCACTGGGAGGTGTGCTCCATCAAAATAAGAGATAAAACCAAGAAAGAAGACTTGAGGTATAGGAAACAGGACATCAAACAGAGAAATTAGATGTTTGGGGCAGAACGGCCAGTGTCTCACCTCATCGGACATGGCTTCCATCTTCTGGAGCTTGGCAATGAGCAGGTTCATGCTACCTCGGAGGTCCTGGATTTCCCCACTGTGATGTCTCACCTTCTCCTGGTACAACCTTATCAGGAAGGAGTGATAACAAGAACAGGTTGATTTGTGATACTGTTGTTGTTACCCTCAGATTTTCCCTTTGCTAGTTGGCTCTCAAAGAATGAGTTTCAGATTTTCCTACTCTCTTGGTTCCATCCCTCGACCCATTCACCAGGTTATTATCTCTAAAACATTACTCATTCTCTTCTTTCTGCTTGGAATATCCTTATGCCCAGCTCATTCCTTCCAAATATTCCTATTTTGTCTGCAATTAAGGATGCTGCCATCATGTGGTGTCTTGGTTAAAATTTCTTCTCAGCTACCATTTGCCGAGTACTGACTATGGGTCAGGAACTAATCAAGACACTTCACATCTTCTTTAATGCCCATAGTTGCCAAGAGCAAGATGGGTGTTATGCTTCATCTCATAATTGAGGAGTCAAAGGCCCAGACAGAAGAGGTGACTTGCCTAAGGTCAGCCATGTAGAAGATATGGGAGTTAGGATTTAAACCCAGGTTGGTCTGATTGCAGAGCCTACATTTGTAGCCAATACACCTCAGATTCTGGCTACAGCTCTGCTTTTTAGGTAATAATATGGTTACTCAGAAGATTCCTCTTACCTCAAGCTCTGCAGTGGACCATTTATGCTGTCATCCTGGTGGAGTATTGAGAAAAGTAAGGGGTCTCCTTCAGATGGCTTAATCTGGCCCCAGGAGAATTTCATCCATCTGTTCTCCCACAATTATAAACCCATACATTCATCCACTTTCCTGTTGACTCTTCCATCCATCTACCCACCTATCATTTATCCAAACTCTAATTTACTGTCTTTTTTATTCATCCATCCACACTTTTATCCATCTAACCACACCTTCATCCATCCACCCTTCTACCCAACCACCCTCCCTTATCAATCTATTCTTCCAACTCCCCAACCTCCCCAATCTATTTACACTCCAACCCATATACCACTATCCATCTACCCACTCTTTCATCCATCCATCTATCCACCAACCTACCCATCCACTCATCTATCCCATCTGCTCTTCCATCCACCCATCATTTCATCCATCTATTCACCTATTCATGTATTCATCTAGCCTCCTATCTCTTTCCCCCAGTCCTACATCCATCAAATCCAACCTTCCATCCGTCCATCCTCCCATCCATTCTCTCTCCATGCACACTCCCATCTGGCCATCCAGTCATCCAACATTGACAGTGGCAACCCTCTTGCTGGCACCAAACTAAACATTGCTGGAGTAAATAGGACCTGGCTCCTTCTTTTAAGAAGCTGCCAGTACAGTTGGAGAGACAGTCATGACCACAGAAAATTATAGGAGGAAAGAGGAATGTGACCACTTCTGCCTGGGTGTTTCTAGAGGAGGTGACATTTTAGCTGGACCTTGATGGATATGAAGGGGTTCAGAAGGAGGAAAAGAGGAGAGGGAGGTACAGGCCTTTCGGATCCCCTTTCTGAGGTCCTCTGAGACTTTTTGCAGACCTCAAGTAGGAGTTTTGCCACTTATTTCCTCCTCCTTCCTCCTCAGAAACCCAAAAGCAAATGAGTATTATTGCTGTTAAGCAGAATGGCAAGCTGCCTTAAGTACAGAAATGTGTTCCCTGTTATCACCACCCTACTTTAAGTGGGGCCTTGAGAAAGGAGAAATGGGTCATCTCTGAGAGTAAAAGACAGGAGAGCCATCTTGGAGGAGGGACTATCGCATCCAATCTTTGAAAGTCACCTCTGGCAGAGGAGATGGGTTCTAGGTGGGTGGCACGATGAAGACAGAGATTTGGATCTGCATCCGGGTTAAGTCAGGAACTGATTAGGGGCCTGATTTGGTGAGAATGAGTGGAGCTATGGAGGTGATATTGACTGGTTAGGGTGAGACCAGTCAGCCGTGGGGCCTGAGGGGGTGCACACTTACCTGCCAGACTTTCATTTTCGATGGTAAGTGAATAGAAAACATCCAGAATCCTGTGAGGCCATGAGAATAAGAATGAGCCATTTAACATGCAAGATGAAGAGCTTAGGCACTGGAGTTAAGGCGTCTGGGTTCAAATCCCAGCTATGCCACTTGCCAGCATTGTGCAACACTGGGAGAATTACTGAATGCTCTATGCCTCAGTTCCCTCCTCTGTAAAAATATGAATAACAATAATATCCACTTTGTGATCAAATGATATCAAATGTGTAATATGTGGCACATCAACCAAGTCATCTGTGGCTCCCCCTTCCCTGTTCCAACTCTACTGGGGACAATTGGCAAAGAGAAGAAGGCACTCTGCATTTTATGATCTCCATGCTGGCTGAAAAGCCACCATTCAAGCCATTATTTAAAAGTCTTGATGGGCACAGTGGCTCATGCCCATAATCCTAGCACTTTGGAAGGCCGAGGCAGGCAAATCACTTGAGCCCAGGAGTTCAAGACCAGCCTGGCCAATGTGGTGAAACCTGGTCTCTACAAAAAAATTCAAAAATTAGTCAGGTGTGGTGGTGCACGTCTGTAGTCCCAGCTACCTGGAGGCTGAAGTGGGAGGATCACTTGTGCCAGGAAGTTGAGGCTGCAGTGAGCTGTGATCCACTGCACTCCAGCCTGGGCAATAGAGTGAGACCCCGCCTAAAAAACCCAGCTTTTACTGAGGCAGGAGAATCACTTGAACCTGGGAGGCAGAGGTTGCAGTGAGCAGAGATCATGCCGCTGCACTCCAGCCTGGGCGACAGAGACTCTGTCTCAAAAAACCCCAAAAACCAAAAACCAAAAACAGCCTTTAAAATTTATTTGTTGTTCTTGATAAAACGTTCAACGAACTAGGAATAGAAGGGAACCTCCTCACCGTGATAAAGACCATCTATGAAGAACTCACAGCTCATATCCTCTTTAATGGTGAAAGACTGGGTGCTTTTCCCCTAAGATCAGGGATGAGACCGGGATGCTTGTTCTTGCTAATTCTATTTAACACAGTACTGGAGGTTCTAGCCTGGCCAATTAGTCAAGAAAAAGAAGTAGGCCAGGCATGGTGTCTCACACCTGTAATCCTAGCACTTTGGGAGGCTGAGGTACGCTGGTTTGAGGCTGGGAGTTCTAGACCAAACTGGGCAACACAAGACTCCATCTCTACAAAAAAAAAAAAAAAAATTAAACAAAAATAAAAAAATTAGCTGGGGGTGGTGGTGCATGCTCGTAGTTCTAGTTACTCAGGAGGCTGAGGCGGGAGGATCACTTGAACCCAGGAGTTCGAGGCTGCAGTGAGCTATCAATGCACCACTGCACTCCAGCCTAGGTGACAGAGGGAGACCCTGTCTTAAAAAACAAAAAAGAAGTAAAGCTCGTCCAGATTATCATGCAGGAAAGAGTTAAACTACCACTATTTGCAAATGACATGATCTTGCATTAGAATTCTAAGGGATCCGAGATTAGGTGTCTTGCCTTGTGTTGTAACTAAAAATTGGGTTCAGCAAAGTTGCAGGATATAAGATCAAGGTACAAAAAGTCAGCTGTATACACTAGCAATAGATAACCTGAAAACAAAATTAAGAAACCCATTTCTAATAGCATCACAATAAAGGTGTTATTTAGGCCGGGCGCAGTGGCTCACACCTGTAATCCCAGCACTTTGGGAGGCCGAGGCGGGTGGATCATGAGGTCAGGAATTCAAGAGCAGCCTGGCCAAGATGATGAAACCCCGTCTCTACCAAAAATACAAATATTAGCAGGGAGTGGTGGTGCGCACCTGTAATCCCAGCTACTCAGGAGACTGAGGCAGAGAATTGCTTGAACCCGGGAGATGGAGGTTGCAGTGAGCTGAGATTGTGCCACTGTACTCCAGCTTGGCAACAGAGTGAGACTCTGTCTCAAAAAAAAGGTGTTATTTATCGAAGTCCTAGTTGTTGGATTTTAAAGCAAGGCAATTCTCTAGGATTCACTGTTCATTTTCCCATGGGAAGCTGATTCTCCCTCCTTCCCCCAACCCCAGCCTCCACTCCAAAGCCAGTATATTTCAGTGGAGGGAGGAGATTTCTTTGCTTGGGAAAGCTAAGCTGTGTAGTAGGAGGTTGGGGGCGGGTGGCTGGAAAGAAGCCATGGAAACCCAGAAAGCGGGAGTAACAATGTTTATAACACGGTTTGGGGAGAGCTTTATAATTTCCGAAGCATTTCTTGGCTTCCAAAATATTTTCATGGTCATCATTTAATTTCATAATTTTCACAGCAACACCCATCAGGCAGATGGGGAAACTGAGTCATGTGGAGGGGTAGTGTCTTGCCCAGTGTCCTATAATCAGTGCCAGGGCCCAGGAATACCTCGACCTGGGACTGGGGAGGGCCCTGGGACGCACCGAAAGCACAGAGGAGCAGAATGCCTGTCTTCTCCACGAGCTTCTGGCACAGCAGCTTGCATCTGGAAGGCAGGGAGTGGTGGTCAAGGTCAGGTGAGCGAGGCCCTGCCAAGTGTTCACCCTCCTCTTTGTCACTCTCTTTCTCCGTAGGCATGCTGTTTGCCCTATCCCTGGTAAACGTGTCCTTCAGGATTCAGCTCAAACGGCCCCTCCTCCAAAGACCTCCACAGGCAACACTCCCAACCCTCCAAGCTTGGCATGTTTTGGTGCCTGCCTTTCCCACCTGAGTGGGAGCTCATGAGTGGCAGGGCTGAGCTAGGCTCAGAATTGATGTTAAGAAAACATTTAAAATTTAAACTTCAAATGAGTGAATGAATGAGGTGGCTATCTCTGCTGCAGCTGGGAAGAATTTCCAAGGACAGGAAAGGAAAAGGGAAAGAATGGGGCAGGCCGTCGGGGCAGGAAGAACAGCATGTGGTGGGCCGGGTGCAGTGGCTCATGCCTGTAATCCCAGCACTTCGGGAGGCTGAGGTGGGAGGATCACTGGGGTTTGAGACCAGCCTGGGCAACATGGTGAAACTCTGTCTCTACAAAAAATACAAAAATTAGCCAGATGTGGTGGTGTGTGCCTGTAGTCCCAGCTACTTGGGAGGCTGAGGTGGGACGATTGCTTGCACTTGAAAAGTAGAGGCTGCAGTGAGCCGTGATGGCAACACTGTACTCCAGCTCTGGTGTACAGTGAAACCCTGTCTAAAAAAAAAAAAAAAAACTTAACAGCATGTGCAAGTGTGTGGAGGTGGGAATAGGAATAGGAATGGTGTGTCCAGGGAGTGAGAACCCCGGCCTTGCTGCCCAGTGGGTCCCTGGCAGGAAGCCAAGTGAGAGCAGCTTGGAAAGGAAGGGTGGGACAGGATTCCAGGGCACTGCAGGCTGAGGGGCTGGAGCAATGGGGGGCCACAGTGGTTCTGGGGTGGGGGTGTTTGATAACAGCCAGGTTTGGGATAGCTTTTCTGGTCTGGCTACCAAAGGGAGATCCAAACTGGTGGAGGGGCTGTTATGGTCCCCAGCTGCCATTTCCCACTCCCCATCACCCTCCCACTGCCTTCCCTGCTCACCTGCACGTGTTGAACAGAACCTGCTGGGCCTGAGTTCTCAGGGAGCAAGCAAAACAGGTGAACCAGGCTGCACAGGAGACAGAAAAGCAGTGAGTCACTGTGCCCTCATCTTTGTTCCGCTACAAAGACCTGCTGACCTTTCTGGGGCTGGGGGAGGCCCTGGAGCTGGGCGACCCTCTCGACTTGTTGGCTGAGCCCAGGACAGCACTGGGCTCTGCTTATGGGTACGCACTATCCTGGAGTGAGTACAGGTCACTACAGGTGGACACTGCTTGCCACTGGCAGTTAACAGATGTTTTCTTTCTTCTCTCTTCCTTCCTTCCTTCCTTCCTTCTTTTCTTTTCTTTTCTCTTCTTTTTTTTTCTTTTTTGATAGAGTCTCACTTTGTCACCCAGGCTGGAGTGCAGAGGCGTGACCTTGGCCCACTGCAACCTCCATCTCCCGAGTTCAACCAATGATCTTGCCTCAGCCTCCTGAGTAGCTGGGACTGCAGGTACGAGCCACCATGCCCGGCTAATTTTTGTATTTTTTAGTAGAGATGGGGTTTCACCATTTTGGCCAGGTTGGTCTCAAACTCCTGACCTCATGATCTGCCCACCTCGGCTTCCCAAAGTGCTGGGATTACAGGCTTGAGCCACCGTGCCTGGCCGATAGACAATAGTGACTCAGGAGCATAAAAGGCCTGGAAGGTAACAATGCCCATTTCTAGACACTGGGAGCTTGGCAAGAGTGGGGGCCTTGTCTGGTTTATCCCAGAATGCCCACTATGGAGCTAGGCAAAAAGTACGGACACAGAATGGACAGAAACGTGAGAGGACATGGGGTGGATTGAAGAAGGAAGAAGGGAATGGCTGTCTGGCTTGGAAGATGGATGAATTGGGAGATAAACGAGAGAATGGGAGGCTGAGAGGGTGGGTGGATGAACAGAAAGAGGGACGATTGGGTGGATGTGCCTATGAAAATAAGGTCTGGGTGAATTGATGAACTCAACAGGTGGATAGATGAGTGAAACCAGCAGCCAGACTGGTGGTAGAGGAGGGTTGGCAGTTAACCCCTCCTCCAGACAGTAAGCTTCCCTCCCAGTTCCCCTCTCCAACCACCAAGGACATTGGCAGGAATGACACCTCCGATGGGTGGAACTCCAGAGTTCAACCTGCAGCTCCCCACCAGCCCTGCAGCCCAGAGCAGGCCTTGCCACCCCCAGGTCAGCCTGGGCTGAGGCTGGACCCTCTCCCCAGGCCCATGTTGATGACCAAGGCAATTATTCAGTATATACGTACACACACATCCCAGCATGCACTGAGTCAGGCCTAGGGCTTGGGCATTGATGCGGACAGGCAACAGGAAGTTGTCATCTGCAGAGAGCACAGAACTGTCATGTCACTGCCAGCCTCTGGATTTGGTGCTTGCAGAGACCTGGGGAGCACCCAGAGCTTGGTGCAAACATCCCTGCCCCCTGCCCCTTCCTGGGTAGCCCCAGGTTGCCCGTTTGACATCCCTGAGCCTCAGCCCCTCAGCTGCCCATGAGAATACCAGGGCACTGTCCTTGCTCACTCATGTTTGAGGAGGTGTCCTCTACCATTCTGCTGGGGTTCCGGCCTCGCTGGGCAATCCTGCGGATGATAAGATTCACGGTTGCATTTTACAATTATGAGGAACGTAGTGTCCTTGGAATGTGCATACCGCATTCCAGATTGGGGAGCTGAGGGGCAGAGAAGGTTTCCCAACACCACCAGCCTGGGATTCAGGGACAGACCCAGGTCTGGCTGACCCCAAATCCAGGTATCCATCAAGGAAAAGACCCAGGTTGCAGTGGCAGTCACAGGTGGTTGTCGCCATGTCCCAGAGGTTGGCAGAAGCCTGGTTTTGTTCCTTTGTCTGCTCCTACCCCATGTGATTTTAGGCCATTTTGATTGGTTGAAGCCTGCTGTCGTGCTCCCATTCCCTGTGCTGTGATTGGTTCAAGTGTGAGGAAGTCTGCAGGGGTGAGGCGGGGTGGAGTAGGGGAGTGGTTATGAGGTAAGGGACTTGGGGGAAAAGTTAGGTTTAGGATTAGCTAAATGAGAACCACAGAAAACAATACTTATTCTCCTTCCCCTAGACAGCCACATTTCTGTGTGATACCTGAAACTGTGGTGGCCATCTTGTGATCATGAGAGGGGACTAAAAGAGCAAAATGATGACAGGAACCTGGGTCTTGGTGGCAGAACAGAGGAATTAATGCACTCCTGAGCCCCCTGCACCTTGGGACCTCTTGATATGTGAGATTTAAAATTTTCCCTTATTAAGTCAAAGCTCTCTAAACATTTTTGTTTATCATACCCTCAGTGTATTTATATTGGTTTATTAATAAATTATATATACACCCAATTATACTAACACATTATTTACCCTTCCCAAATGTGCAGATTTAGTGATCACATTCCTGAAGAATACAAATTAAAAGAGGATGAAAGACATACGTTCTAGCATGGCCATTTCTTTTCTCACCTTTGCGGATTGTTTGGTGTACTCTCTTGGGATATACACCCAGATTTGTGTGCCCAGAGATAGGCATCATTTTGAGTTGGAATTTCTGTCACCTGCAGCCAGAGGTCTTCTGACAAATAAAGACGGCAAAACACTTGTTTCCTTGTTTCATATCAGTCTCCTGCACTAGACTATGCACTCCACCAGGGAAGGGAGCACATCAGGCTGATGCCAAACCGTGTTCCCCATCCTCTGTGCATTGCCCGGCACACAGTAGACGCTCAATAAATACATGCTGAAAGGATGGCTGCCTCGCCACTTCCTGGCTGGGAGACTTTGGGAATACCACTGCCAAACCTTTCTGGTCTTGGTGGCTGCCTCTGTGCAGTACAGTTGACAATGCTGCTCACCTCCAAGGACAGGGTGGAGGGGCAGCATTTTGTAAACTGTAAAGGGCTGGGCAAAGGGAGGGGATGCCATCCTCACCTCCGGGGTCTGGGATGGTGGGCCACATCTTCGAGTGGGGCACCTGGGTCCCCAGGGCTCCTTGAGGACCGTGGCATCGATATCCTTCTCTAGGACTGGGGATAGAGGCGGGGATCTCTGGGAGCTGGTGAGAAGGAAGTGGCTGATGCCTCTGAATGTCCTCTGAAAAGTGCCAGTGGAATCTACCAGGATCAGTGGAGCAGTTGGCACTGTGACCTCACAGAGCAGGTGAGTGAAGGGACAGGGGGTGGGGGCTGGTCTGCAGCTTGGCTCTAGAACCTCCCCCAGAGGAAGCCATTGTGACCCACTTTCCTTTTATAAGATGGGGAAATTGAGGCATCAAGACAGGAAGGGCCATGCCGGGGTCTCAGGAGCTAGACAGGGGCGAGAGCTGAAGCTGCAGTAACCCAATCATGCTTTTCCGTGTTCCCTAGACCCCTTCCTGCCCCAAGCTTCCCAGGTTTTTCACCTTCTTAGGTTGCCTGTGAATGCATTTTGTAATGCTGAGCTTCTCACTGGTGGACATTGTGCATAACACAAAATACATGGCATGTGTTGTTGCTTTAATAAAGTTCTACTTTTTGGCTGGGCGTGGTGGTTGATGCCTGTAATCCTAGTACTTTGGGAGGCCGAGGCGGGTGGATTGCCTGAGCTCAGGAATTTGAGACCTGCCTAGGCAACACGGCAAAACCCCTTCTCTACTAAAAATACAAAAAATTGGCTGGGTGTGGTGGTGTGTGCCTGTAATCCCAGCTACTCAGGAGGGAGGCATGAGAATTGCTTGAACTCGGGAGGCGGCAGAGGTTGCCATGAGCCGAAATTGCGCCACTGCACTCCAGCCTGGGCTACAGAGTGAGACTGTCTCCAAAAAAAAAAAAAAAAAAAAAAAGAAAGTTCTACTTTTTTACTGGGGAAAATAAAAGCATAACCAAATGGAAATGTCAGGCTAAGTTTTTTCTGTTAGCCCTGCCTGTAGGGAGCTTGACTCTTTGGACAGCAAAACTAAAATGAATTCACTTTTACCCCCTGGTGGCAATTGCTTAAAATTGCAGGCTAATGACCAATGGGAAGTGGTCCACATACTAAAACTTGAAATGTAAATATGTTAAGTCACAAGGCAAAGGGGAGCTAAAGCTAGAAGAGGAATTTAAGTTGCTAATCAGTCAATCTTGAGATGGGGAGAATATCCTAGATTACCTATGTGGGTGCAATGTAATTGCAGGGGTCCTTATAAGTAGAAGAGGGAGGCAGGGAGATGGCCACACAAGAAGCACTCAGCTCAACATACTAGCTTTGAAGATGGAGGAAGGGACCAGGAGCCAAGGAATAAGGGTGGCTTCTAGAAGCTGGAAAAGGCAGGTGGACAGTTCCTCTCCTACAGCCTCCAGCAAGGAACGCAGCTCTGCCAATACTTCCTTGATTTTAGCCCAGGGAGACCCATCTGGGACTTCAGACCTCCAGAATGGTAACATGATAAATTGTGTCTTAAGTCACTAAGTTTGTGATAATACATTACTGCAGCAAGAGGACACCAATGCAAACCCCCTGAGAATATTCAGTGAAGGGGAAACTCTGAAATGCCACCACTACAATTGTTACAAGGGTCTTTCAAATGTATACTCATTCATTTATTCATTCAACAAATATTTATGCATCTAGTATGGTCCAGGTGCTGGAAACAGGGCTGAGCAGAACCAGCTCCCATCCCTGCAGATGCAGGCACAGTGGTTGGCAGAACATTCTGCATATGGCAGGTGCTCACCAAATGGTGCTTACCATTGCTGTAGGGAGCTGGTTGAGATCTGGGATGGGCTGGTGAGAGTCTCCCTCTTTTATGTCTACTGGCTGTCACCCAGATGGCTCCTGTGCTGGAAATATTTAGGAAAAGGAAGTATCCAGGCCAAGAGCAAACACCAAGAGCAGCTTTGGTCAATATTTGCACCTCTGTCCACCGAGTCTGCTGTTTGCATTAGCTATGGTGAGGGTGCAGGAGGGCCCTGTCTTATGCACTGGCGGACAGAGCAAGGCCAGGAGCAGGGTGTCAGGGAGCTCACAGCAGGCTCTTCTCATTCCTCTTTGCCTCTAGATTAGGGGCAGGGGAGCACTGGTTGGGAGGCAGGGCTGGTTCAAGTGAGCTCCAGCTGCCCAGGGGAGGGCTTGATGGTGTCTGTGGTCAGCTTTGTAGGCACTGGTGGGGGCCTAGCACAGGGTGGGCCTAGGAGCTGGGCCTGATATTTGAGCTGGTGTGGGGTCAGTGGGAGTCAAGGAGTGCCCTGGAGTTGGGAAAAGGCCCCAAGGCATCCTGTGCCAATGAAGAAAAATGGCAAGGCCATCACCTGCTGTGCACAGGTGTATGCACAGCCACATATGTACCTCCCCATCCCAGGAAACAGTCCACTTACGTACACACATGCACCTAACACCACACACTCACAGACCCACAAACACTCAGTAGGCCAAGCCCACACATGCATGCATGTGCACAGAACTCCCCACTTTTGTGGTCCTGTTGGATTGTGTGAATAGACACGCAACACCATAAACCAAGACGCCAACGCGCCCATTTCACGTCCACACCCACACATAAGAGCACACGTTTTCCCTGCACATGTGTGCATGTGACTATGCACACACAGCCACACACACGTATCAACACACACAACCCTCATCCACACATGTGCATGTGCAAATTCCTTCATGTGCACACACAGTTCCTTGGGTCCCATATAGTCAAGGCAGAGGCTGGCGTTTGTAATGTGGAAAGAGACAGTGGACGAATCCTTTGTGAGTGGAATGTGCATTTGGAGAGAGGCTGGGGTGTTAAGCTGTGGGGATGGGTCACGCACACTTTCTCTTCTGTTCCCTACTGAGTTAGGGCTCAGTTTGTCACTGGGATCAGGGCTCAGCATGTGATCAGGGTCAGAGCTTGGTAACTGGGGTCAGCACTCAGTGTGTGAATATGTGACAGGGTCAGGGCTCAGTCAGTGACTGAGGATGGGGCTCAGGTAACCTTCTGCCCCTCCGAAAAGGGTCATGTTTCTGAGAGAGCTTGGAGGTACCAGCCTTGAGGGGTCATTGCAGCCATCCCCCTGCCTATGGAGGGGAGATAGGGTCCTCATAGGCCCCATCCTCCCAGGCCTTGGCTGGGCATAAGGGTACCCTCCTAGAAGCAGTTTCCCTTCCAGAGATCTCCTGGCCCCTAAGGCCATAGCTGCGTAGCCCCAGGGGCTTGTAGTGGTTGGGAGCTGGGCCCGGCTACTGGCTACGTGGCAGCCCCAGCACACATGTGGGATGAGACACTTTGGCAAAGGCCATGTTTGCAGGGAAAACACTTGCAACCACAAGCAAACTTGCCGCTCCCTGGGTCCCTTCCCAGTGGACCTTGCACATTGGGAGCCTTATAAAGTAGCCTCTGCATCTGCCTGCCTGGGGCAGAGGAGGGCTACCCTGGGGCTGAGAGTTCACCTGTCTCAGGAACCACCTGAGGTAAGCATGGGGTTGGGCTGGTACTCCACCTCCGAGGAGTCTTGGCTTCTTTATCTGTTCAATGGGGATGCTACCTCCAGCCACCCTCTGCAGAAGGGTCCTTCCATCCCTGGCCTTGCTGCAGGACCTGGGCAAGTGCCACCATCCTGGGTCTCAGCTGACCCACCTGAGCAGCAGTCCCTCATTCCTGCCTGGCTCCCTCTCCCTGAGTCAGACACAGATCTGCCTACTTGGCCAGACTGCGTCAGGAGTGGATGGGGGCCATGTGAGAGGCCTACTCTTAGGCCATTTCTCACCTGGCCAGGAGGGGATGAGGACAGGAGCCACCCCGGGTCTTCCCCTGGCTGAGTTTGGATAGCTGGACACCAGGCTGGGCTGTCACACTGGGCGGCATCAGGTGACACAGTCCTGGGCCTCTTCTTAGGACAGGAAACTACCCTCAGTCTCCCCATTTGGGAGGCTCACCATCCTTCTCTGCCATGGCTTGGGTCCTGCACCTCGTCCCAGCCCACTGTGTGGCCCTAGGCAAGACTGTTTCTTCTCTGGGCATTTGGGGTCATTTCCAGAAGAGACTCCCCCATGATTCCTGATGAAGCAAGCAAGGCAGGGTGATGGTTACCAACGCAGAGATGCAAAAATGGATGTCTGTGGGCCTGGGGTAGGGCTGGGGTCACCAGTCAGGGCTTGTTCCCTCCAGGCTGGAGCGGGCTTCGGGCGGCTCAGGGGTGGGCTGTTCTGGCTGAGCTCCCTGATGCTTGTTTCTAACCCAGCCCACAGATCCTGTGGCCAGCAGCCAGGGCAGCCATGGCTTGGGCACATAGGCTGGGCCTGCTGCTGGCACTGCTGCTGCCCATGGTCAGTGCCTCCACACCAGGCACCGTGGTCCGACTCAACAAAGCAGCATTGAGCTATGGTAAGGGGTGTGCCACCCAGCGAATGCCTGCGAGCCTGCACATGCGTGCGCAGTCCTAAGTGTGTGTGCGCATCTGTGAACTCAAAAGCCCCATGAGGACCCAGATTTTAATCGGAAATTGTGTCCCTGGCACCCAGACAGTGCCAGACACACGGCGCTGCTCAACAAATGCTTATTACATAAATGCGTGAGGGGGAGTACGTCACGTGGCCAGTGTGCAAGTGTGCACACATGATTTGCTCACGTGCTTTAGTGATGTGGGCATAGGTCAGTTTGAGGGGCTGTTTTTACCTGTGTGTGTCTACTTATGAGTTTGAAATTTCATAGAGCTGTGCCCACGTGTGTACTTAAGTGCCGGGGAGGGTGCAAACCCATGACGCTGCCTGGATGTGTGTGCACAGGTATGGCTGTGCACCCTGGGTGTACAGGTTTGTGTATGCGGCGTGTGCACGCACCTGTGTGCTTGGGAGAGACCTGTCCAGCACCGTGATGCAGGCAGTGTTCTAAAGTTATAGCCCTTCTGAGCTCCGTGTGAGAGAACTATCTGCTCGCTGGGTCCCACTGGTGCGAGGGCTCTGTCTTATGGCTTTGCTGCTAGATCCCTCCAAGACTTACCCCAATCCCCCACGGAGGGCACAATGAGGAAACTTAGGCCCAGGGAGGCACAGACATTGCCAAGGTCCAGGACACCAGCACAAACATGTTTATTCACCTCGAGCTGCCTCTCAGTGAGAATTTGGTTTCCCACCAAACCTGGGAGATCAGAAGCTGTTTTCCCCAAGGCCAAACTCAGATGATAGTGTGAGAAAGTCAGGTCAGACAGTAGATGGGACTTTCAGTGGCCCAGGACACGAAGCAGGGGCTCAGGGAAGTAGCAGGGTTCCCCCACCCCTGGGTACACGCAGCCTTCCGGGACCTTGTATCCGGGCTGATGGGCAGGCAATGAAAGGGGTCAGTGATCCGTGCCAGAGCGTGACATGGAGCCATTCATGGTAGGGCCATGAGGTCCTACCATGAGGTCCGCGCCCTCTGCTGGTAGGGCCATGAGGTCCGCGCCCTCTGCTGGTAGGGCCATGAGGTCCGCGCCCTCTGCTGCCTTCCTGCCCTCTGCCTGTCCTGCGCAAGCCTCCTGTGTTCCCAGGGAGCCCTCCCCCGCTTGCCTGCCTGTGTTTGTTCTTGGCAGAAATCCGGCTGGAGGCCCACGCTGGACGCGTTGCTCCCCAGGCTGGGCTTAGTGGCTACTTCCAGTGTCCTCCCCATCCCATCCTGCAAGCCCCAGAGTTCAAACCCTGTGTCAAAGGAGCACTGTAGATGGAGTCTGAGGTCTGGGTGTGAGTCCCAGCTCAGCTGCAGATGGTTAGGTGGGAGAGGGGTGCTGGGAAACATGGAAACCGCCGCCTTTATGCTTCTTGTTGGGGGAGACTAAGACCCAGAGAGGTGCAGGGACTTCCCAAGTTCCCACAGTGAGTCTGAGCAGTGGGCAGGCCTCTTGACTCCTCATCTGAAGCTCACTTCCAGCACCATTACCTCCTATTTTAATTCAACTCCCGTTTAATTAAAACCTCTTGGCCGGGCGCGGTGGCTCAAGCCTGTAATCCCAGCACTTTGGGAGGCCGAGACGGGCGGATCACGATGTCAGGAGATCAAGACCATCCTGGCTAACACGGTGAAACCCCGTCTCTACTAAAAATACAAAAACTAGCCGGGCGAGGTGGCGGGCGCCTGTAGTCCCAGCTACTCGGGAGGCTGAGGCAGGAGAATGGTGTGAACCCGGGAGGCGGAGCTTGCAGTGAGCTGAGATCTAGCCACTGCACTCCAGTCCAGGCGACAGAGCGAGACTCCGCCTCAAAAAAAAAAAAAAAAAAAACCTCTCTGGGGCCCAGCAGCACAGGTGAGTGAGGATGCCCAGAGGCTCGGGAACCAGGTCCCTTGTCCAAAGCCAGCTTCTCCCGTCCAGGTGCCCTCACCTCTCTGTAAACTGGGCATGATAGTAGGAAAAGTAGAGCACTCAGAACAGGGCCTGGCACTACAGGATCATGACATAAGTGATCGCTGCTATTATTACAAAAATAAATAGCAATGGTAGTAGCTAGCATTTGCTGTGCACTGAGTGTTTACAATGATCCTACGTGACAGATAACATTAGAATCATTGCAAATGTATAGATGGGGAAACTGAGGCACAGAGTAGCCACAGAGGCAGTGAGTAACAGTGAGCACTGGGGTTGGAACCCAGGATCTAAGAGACTCTTGAGTCCTCAGCCTCCAGGTGAGGCTGTTCCCTCCCCTCCCAAGGGATGTCCCCTCTGCTCCCATGGGTGCCTCCGCAGCAGGCCAGGAATGACTGGGAGATGCTCCTTCTGCTTGGGAACTTAGGGAAGGCTCCCAGAGGAGGTGGGATCTGGTTGGAACCTTGCAAGAGGGCAAAGGATTTTGTTGCTTTTGAAGGATGGGAAGAATCAGCAGGATTTTGAGAGGCAGAGTGGGGGAAGGAGGTCATGCCAAGGGGGAGAAGGCCTGGTGCGAGTGGTGCACCCAAGGTGGGCTTGTGGGGAGTCAGCTGCCCTCCACACATGCTTGGAGCAAGTCTACCCCTTCCAGTCTGAGTACCCTCTGCCCAAGGTGCAGGGTAGATGGCAGGCAGTGTGTTCTTGCTACTTGGTGGTTCTCGAGGGTACCCTGACCTCAGTCTACCCTGGCCCCACAGTGTCTGAAATTGGGAAAGCCCCTCTACAGCGGGCCCTGCAGGTCACTGTCCCTCATTTCCTGGACTGGAGTGGAGAGGTGCTTCAGCCTACCAGGTGAGTGCTCCCCTTGTCCAGAGAAGGTGCTCCTGCCACCAAGTGGAGTGTTCCTGCTTGCCAGGTGGGTGCTTCAGTCCACTGGGTGTGTGCTCCTGCCTGCTGGGCAGGTGCTCCTATCCACCAAGCAAAGTGTTCCAGTCCACCAGATGAGCACTCTTCACTAAAGGTGAGTGCTCCCTCCCACCAGGTGAGTGGTCACAAGATGATTTGAGAGACGGACTCAAGGTGGAGATGCTGGTGCCTGGTGCCTCTGAATTAGTGAATTTCTGCCCTCAGAGGCTAAGACTGGCTCCTGGGTCCCCAGGGCTGGCAGGACCCTCTGTTTCTAGAAACTGGACACTGAATTTAGACACGAATCTGAGCCTCCCTTACCTCCACGCCACCCTGCTTAATGCAGAGACTAAAGGCATAGGGAGGTGGAGCATCCCAAACTTAGACACCCCCAGGGCTGGTCAATAGCTGCCTTCCACATAGGAACTCAGGCTCACTACTGTCGGATCTTTGGGTTTCCAAGAGAAAATATACATCTAGAATCCATCAAATTTGGAATGATAGCAACTAATTAAAAAACATTTAAAGGCCAGGCTTGGTGGCCCACACCTGTAATCCCAGCACTTTGGGAGGCTGAGGCGGATCACCTGAGGTCAGGAGTTCAAGACCAGCCTGGCTAACATGGTGAAACCCCATCTCAACTAAAAATACAAAAATTAGCTGGGCATGGTGGCAGGTGCCTGTAATCCCAGCTACTTGGGAGGCTGAGGTGGGAGAATCTCTTGAACCTGGAAGGCAGAGGTTACAGTGAGCCGAGATCGTGCCATTGCACTCCAGCCTGGGCGACAAGAGTGAAACTCCATCTCAAAACAAACAAACACAAACAAACAAACAAAAAACATTTAAGACTTTAAGACCCTGGAACAATGGGTGGGTGGTTAAAACAAACAAACAAACAAACAAAAAATCTGGCTTGGGGGCCACCAGTTTGAGATCTCTTAGGTAGAGCTGAAATGCAGTTCATGGCACGGTTAATAAAGGTAGAGAACTGGACATAAATACCCAATGACCAAAGATGCCTAAATCACTTGTGGTCTGGCCACACAATGGACACCACATGGCTGTTTTTTTTTTTTTTTTTTTTTTTTTTTTAATTTATTTATTTATTTAATTTTTTGAGACGGAGTCTCGCTCTGTCGCCCGGGCTGGAGTGCAGTGGCCGGATCTCAGCTCACTGCAAGCTCCGCCTCCCGGGTTCACGCCATTCTCCTGCCTCAGCCTCCCGAGTAGCTGGGACTACAGGCGCCCGCCACCTCGCCCGGCTCATTTTTTTGTATTTTTTAGTAGAGACGGGGTTTCACCGTGTTAGCCAGGATGGTCTCGATCTCCTGACCTCGTGATCCGCCCGTCTCGGCCTCCCAAAGTGCTGGGATTACAGGCTTGAGCCACCGCGCCCGGCCCACATGGCTGTTTGAAAACAGCACCCATGGTTCTCATTTGTAGACACAGGATCGAACCGAGGATTGTTGCGTGCACAGAAGCAGCTTCTGTACAGGGGACCTGAACTGTACTGTGCAGAAATGACTTTCATTTAGGAAATAAAAGACATCACAGGTTAGCTGGAGAGTGCTTGGAGATTTGAAGTGGGGGAGTTTCTGTTGCTGTAGGCTGCGAGCTGCAGACATTGACTAGGATACCAGAGAGAGGATTTCTGCCTTCTGTGGTTCCTGAAGTTTTTCTTTTCCAACCTTTCCAATTTTCCAGGCAGGTGTCAGAAACTGTCAAAAACCTGAGCAATCATCTCATCCAAGTCCTACCCAAAGCGGGGGCCCCCTCTGCATGTTCTCCCTACCAGCTGGTGTCCAACCTTGGTTGCCTGCCCCGTGGTGATGGAGAACTCACCACCTCCCCCTCACCTAATGGTTCCAATTGTCAGAAAGCCCTTCTTCATAACATCGTGTGGGTATGACTCAGAGCACCCACCTCAGAGTTGATCTCATGGTTTAATGGGGGCCATCCTGTCATCTTGATTACTACCCTGCAGGATCCGGATTCTGAATGTCCATGTGCCCCGCCTCCACCTGAAATTCATTGCTGGTTTTGGAGTGCGTCTGCTGGCAGCAGCTAATTTTACTTTCAAGGTGTTTCGGTGAGCAGATCTCCTTGTTAGGGGGTGAGAAGGGTTTCGGGGATGCTCCGAGGGGACACAGTGAGGGGATGGGGGGTAGCAACTCCTCTAGGACTCTCATCCAGGCCTCTTGACTCCCTGTCCAGTGCTCTGTCTGGCCTCACCCTTGGAGGGGAGCAAGATAGTGAGAGCATTTCTGAGAACCCTGCTCAACAGCTCTGCAACCGGGCAGAGTCACTTCACTTGTTTAGCCCTCAGCTTCCTCATCTGTAAAATGGGATGAACTTCTGCAGAGTGCCAATGGGTTCATTGCTGTGATTATAATGACTGTCCTCCCTTTCCCAGGGCAAGGCATGTGAGAGACGCTCAATAAGCATAATGGTCAGAGTTATTTTTGTGTGCCTGGCATCTTACATGTTACCGCATTGAATTTTCACACCATGAGCCGTGCAGTCAGAGGGGTGTTTTATCTTGCTCCTCTACCCTGACACTATGATTTTATGCATGCTTCCTGTGGGCCAGGCTCTGTGATTATCTCACAGGAAACTCAGCACAGCCCTGCGACATAGGTCCCACCAACCTTATGTCCATTTTGCAGAAGAGGAAACTGAGGCTCAGCAGGGTAAATGGCTGGCCCAAGGTCTCACAGTGAGAGGCTCCGGACAGCCAGTGCTCCCACCCACTGCTGCAACGTCCATGACCCCAAGTGGAGTCTTGGGACCGGGGGCTGTGGGCCTGCCCCAGGTAGGGCCATCTCACTCTGGGAGCGGGGGGCCTGCCTGGGCCAAGTGGAGGGCAGGCAGGGGCTGGGGAGTTTGTAAGATCTCTTGTCAGTCACCGTAGGCTCTGCTGGGCGGTGCTGCTCGGACTCAGGACTGTCCTCCCTGCAGCGCTGCAGAGCCCCTGGAGCTGACGCTGCCTGTGGAACTGCTGGCTGACACCCGTGTGACCCAGAGCTCCATCAGGACCCCCGTGGTCAGCATCTCTACCTGTTCTTCATTCTCAGGCCACGCCAACGAGTTTGATGGCAGTAACAGGTGGGTGTCTGGTGAGGGCAGGGCCACAGGAATCCCAGATGCCAAAGCTGTGCTGCTGTTTTCTGAGCTGCCCACTCAGGACTTTAACCAATGGCCACAAGGGCCTGAGAGGCCCCCATTATTGTGTTTGTTTTATGATGGAGTACACTGAGGCTCAGAGAGGGGGAGAGGCATGCCTGAGGTCACACAGTAAGTGAGCAGCCAGAACCTGGGATCTTTCCAACCCCTTGACAATACACTTTCCATTCCCTTTTCACCACTTGACAATACACACTAGCTATTAGCACACTCTTTGGGGAGAGATTTTGGGTGGATCAGACTGGCTGTTAGGACCTTGGAGACCCACCGCTCCTTACAGAGATGTAAGCCAGGGAGGGGCGCGACCCGCCAAGAGCGAGTTCTCGCAGGTGGCGGCTCCCTTCTGCATAAAGGCTGACTGCAGCTCCGGCCTCCAGAGCACCTGTGTGTGCTGAGCACTGTTCCAGGCCCTTTCGGTGGATCATTTCATTTGATCCTCACACTATCCTACCAGGTAGGTGTTAAGTATTTCCTGCATTTTACAGGAGAGCAAACGGAGGCCCAGAGCAGTTAAGTGACTTGCCTAAGACTACCAGCTGACAAATGGTGTAGCCAGATTCAAGCCCAGGCAGCCTGACTAATCCCATGGCTTGCAAATCCCCCTAGATGACGTCTGTACCTTCCCAATGTGAGCAGGGCTTGCTGAGGTGTTGAGCATCTTGGAGGCTTAGAAGAATGCAATGTTTGCATCAAGACTGAGCTTTTTCCCCAGAGAGGGGTGTGGCTGTATAAACCCATTCACACTTGTGTCCCGAGATCATCACGTGTGACTCGTGACCCCTCGCTGTCCTCACAGGCGAGGGATGCTCACAGCTGATTGAAGGGGAGATGGAAGCCAAGAGGCTTTGGAAACACAGATGCCACCCTCCTACCTCCCCAGGGAACTGGTTCAGCAAGGTTGGGCTGTGGCTTGGATCACCATTTTTGCAAATCAAGGAACCATTGGTGCCTATGGAGCATTGTTGAGTTGTTTAAAGGGGAAATGGAGGCCCAGAGCCAGGAAGGTATTTTATTAGGTGTGTCACAGAAAATTGGACCCAAAGCATGAAGCAGACCCAGGATCCCAGCTCGAGCCCCTAACCCAACCTTCACTAGGCTTAGAGTGGCCACGAAGCCAGCTGGCCGAGGTCATGGCCACGTCTGGCTTTTGCAACGCCCTCTCGGTCTCACTTGCCACATTCTTGGCCATTTCCAAACCTTGAGATAAATGACCCTCTCTTTTGAGGCTCAATTTCCTTATCTATGGGGCCAATTATGCCAGCACCGTGTGTGGCAGGTGGCAGGGCATCGAATGGGATTGATAGACCTCCTGGCTGAGGACAGAGACTTCTCTTCCCAGACGCGCAACTGTGCTGAGCGACGGGACCTAATGTGTTTGGCAGCCCAGGAACTCTTTCTCTGTTTCTCCCTCAGCACCCCCCATGCACTGCTGGTCCTGCTGCAGAAGCACATTAAAGCTGTCTTGAGTAACAAGGTAAAGGGCTTGCAGATTTCTCAGAAAGGAGGGCATGGCTTCACCAAGAAGGCACAGTGAAGAAAGAGTGGGATTTCAGGCAGCGGGTACTTTGCTTGGGATTAAAAAAAAAGAAGCCCCTTCATGGTCCCCATGAAGGCAGGGAGGAGGCTGTTGCCAGGGTCCAGGGGAGTGATGGGGAGATACAAATGAGGGCAGAGTTTATGGGGTTGGAGAGGAGGGAGGTTCATCCTCTTGGGACAGCCCCAATTTCATGCCAGAGGGTGGATGGAGTGCGGTTCGTGGGCCTGTGGTGTGTGAAAAGAAGACAGAACGAGAGTGAAAGAGGGTGTGGGCATGGGGCCAGCTGTAGCCTGGATGGGTCTCGGTCCTTTCCAGATGTGCACGGTCTCTGCTTCTGGTTCCGCATCTGTACTGAAGGAGACAAAGCCCCTCCTTCGTGGGGCGATTGCAGGCACAAAATGCATTAATATTTCAGAAGAGTTCGGGACAGTGGTGGACAGAGTGGGTGCTGCTATTATTATTGCTGTTTTAGCTCTTGTCATTGTCTGCATGGAGCTGACTTGGTGAGAGAGGGTAGCCCAGGCAGGGGCTAGGGTCCCCCTGCCCGGGGGAGCTCATTTTCTCCCTGCCCTATCCCATCCCAACCCCACTACAGCTTTAAGGGGCAGTAGTAGAGACGAAGTCAACCTCCCGCATGCCACCCCACGCCCCCCAGAGGGCGACTGCAGCATGCCCACCTTACAGATGAGAAACCCGAGGCTCAAGGGGTGAAGGTGGGACAGCTCCTCTTGAGAGTCCTGCGGGATGCCCAAGTGGATGGCTTGACTTTGCCTGTTGGTCCAGCCTCTTCCTCTCCTTGTAGTCCCCCTGCTGCCCTCATAGCCAGCCTCTTCTGGGCAAGGGGCTTCAGGCAGCACTGCAGGAAAGAAGACCCACCCTCTCCTCTTCCTCTTGACCTCGCCCTGCACAGCCTCGCCAGCTCTTGCCTGGTCAAGGCTGTGAGTGCCCCTGGCCTTGCAGTTCCTCCTCTGCCCCCATCTTCTATCGCATGGATCCCAGCATAATATACTTATCTGGCTGCCCATGGTGCCCAGGGGAAACCTCTGTAGCTCCCTGGCCTGGCATCTGAAGCTTGGCTGGTCTGGCTTGCTGATCACTGTCTGCCCCTGCGTGGGCACCACCCTCCCACCAGCTGAGCTTCAAGAGTGAGCTCTGAGCCCCATTGCAGCAGACTCCCTGCCTCAGTTGCTCAAGCCCAGCTGTGACCACCTCTGCTGGGCTCCACGGCCCCTGTTCTTTCTTCCGTGCCTGGCGACCTATGCTTACACTGCCATCAGGCTTTGGGCTGCTTCTCCTCTGTTTCTTTGGTGCCTGGAAGGGGTCCTAGGAGATGCCCACTGGCCGGTGGAGGAAGGGGTTCCAGGCATGGCGTACAGGTTGGGGAGGCTTCTAGACAGGGACTCTAGACCCCTCCCAGCCTTATGCCCTCCAGCCTGAGGGCTGCCCTAACCCCAGCCTCCTTCTCTCTGTCTTACCACAGCTGTGCCTGAGCATCTCCAACCTGGTGCAGGGCGTCAATGTCCACCTGGGCACTTTAATTGGTAAGATCTGGGAGCCAGGGGAGGGGGGTGGGGTCTCTGGGACCCCCTGGAGCCCCTAGGACCCTCCAAAGGTTCCAGTCTGGATCACGATCGAACTCTAGGAGGGTCAGTTGTAGGGTGACTGAATTGTGAGCTTCCAAAACAGTATTATTATTCATGAAATCTGGGAATCTCCAAATTCTAGAACCAAAACCAAGTCTTTGATTCTAGAATCTGCATATCTTAGATCAAAAAAGCTGAAAAAAATTACAATTTTGAAATCATGAGTCTTAACATTGGAGAATCCAAGGACCAATGACACTTAGAATCTAGAATCATTCTAGAATCTAGAATCCTCATTCCAAAGACCAGCTCTTGCCTCGGCCTCCCAAAGTGCTGGGATCACAGGCGTGAGCCACCGTGCCTGGCCTCGCCCTTTGAAACTTCCCCGCAAGAGTATTCTGAGGCTCAGAGGAGTTGGGCTCTGAGCTGTGCCTCCCTGAAGGCTGCTCTGAGCTGTGCCTCCCTGAAGGCTGCTCTGAGCTGTGCCTCCCTGAAGGCTGCTCAGAGGGTCTGTCAGGGAAGCTGGACTTCTGTGATCTTGCATAACTGGCTCCAGTGGGGTGTGCCCTTAGAGTTCCCACAGAAGACAGTGTGATGGGGTGGGGAGAGCATAGCTTGGGGTCAGACTGACCAGGTATTACACTCCTGGGTAAGACTGAACCTCACCAGACTGTGTGTGCGTGTGTGTATGTGTGTGTGCGCATGTGTGCATGCATGTGTATAAAATAACCCTACAGGACTGTAACGAGGATTGAATGAGATACTGTAAGTCCAATGTCTGGACCTTGATAAGTGAGAGCTCTCTTCTTTTTCTGTGGTTGCTTCTCACCTTTGTCCGGGGATATTTGTGCCTGAACTGGGCCCTTCTCCTTCCTTCTAACTTGGAGTCACTAGTCTTCCACCGAGGGGGAAAGCAGAAACCATACCTGTTAGAATTGTGTCTAAACTAAGAGTCAGCAGGCTGTGAGCAGTTTAATCCTGGCCGTGTGCACTTTGCCACTTAAATTTGCTTATTCAGAGGCTTGCTCTGCCTCTTTTGTTTTGTGGCCTGGCTCTGGCTAATCAGGATAATCAGACAATAAATAAACTTTTCTGGATAGGTGAAACGTTGGTGAGCAGTGCTAAATATGTCATCTTTTCTTCTCCACCCTGGTTTCATGAAGGCCTCAACCCTGTGGGTCCTGAGTCCCAGATCCGCTATTCCATGGTCAGTGTGCCCACTGTCACCAGTGACTACATTTCCCTGGAAGTCAATGTAAGTGCCTCCTGGCCAGCCCAGAGCTGGGGGCTTGCTGCCCCTGGAGTCCTTGGTGTTCCAGAAGATTCCTAAAGGAGTGGGGGAGTGGGAAATGAGAGGAGGAGCCAGAACAGTGTCCCAGCCGGGGGCACGCCACACGGGCAAAAGTGTGAGCTAGACATATGGCATCTTGCAGGGGGTGGGGGGGCAGGGAGTGGCATCTAGGAGCCCAGGTTCTGCCATGGAGCCACCTCCCTGCTGAGGCCCTGCCGCTTTTCTCCCATTTCCCCCTCCTACCCCCACAGGCTGTTCTCTTCCTGCTGGGCAAGCCCATCGTCCTGCCCACGGATGCCACCCATTTTGTGTTGCCAAGGCATGTGGGCACTGAGGGCTCCATGGCCACTGTGGGCCTCTCCCAGCACCTGTTTGACTCTGCGCTCCTGCTGCTGCAGAAGTCCGGCGCCCTCAACCTGGACATCACAGGGCAGCTGGTGAGGGCCCGACCTGCAGCCCAGGGCCTGTGGGGCAAGAGCTCCCTGTGGCCCAGCCTAGGGAGACCCCCCAGAGGCCATATTGTGGGGAGATGGGACTGCTAGAGTTGGCGCCACAGGGTGGCTGTTGGAAGGATTAAACAGGGGCTATGGGGAGCGATTGCTTGGGAGAGACAGTGGTGATCTATCTTGGGAGCAGCTGCCCTAAAACCTGTTGTGGCCTGGGGGGCTGATTTCAGAGGTCGGATGACAACCTGCTGAACACCTCTGCACTGGGCTGGCTCATCCCGGAGGTCGGTGATGTTTCTGATCATTCCAGGGGTTGAGATAGGGGACGGGGGTGGGGATTCTCCGGGTCGTGGGATCTCTGCTGGCTCTTATCTGTCCCCAAGTGAAGTTCAGCATCTGTCCTTAAACCTACTGCTCCATCTTGGGGAGGCTCCACCTTCTGCCCAGACATCACACTCTGTCTCTCCGTGCCTTCACTTGAGCAGTGTCTGCTGTTTGGAAGGTCTTTCTCCTCCCTTTCCCTTATCCTTCTTCAAGACCAAGCTCAGGGTCACCTCCTTGGGGAGACCCAACCCCCTCGTCTGGTCCAGCGGCCTGTGGGGGACCCACCTCTATGCCCAGTCACATGCGGCACCATGGTGGCCCAATCAGCATTGGAGGAGTGACTGACCAGAGAGCCTGCCAGCCGCTGCCCCAGCAGGGCCTCCTCCGCCTCTGCCTCCCCAGGTGGCCCGCCAGTTCCCCGAGCCCATGCCCGTGGTGCTCAAGGTGCGGCTGGGTGCCACACCTGTGGCCATGCTCCATACCAACAACGCCACCCTGCGGCTGCAGCCCTTCGTGGAGGTCCTGGCCGCAGCCTCCAACTCGGCTTTCCAGTCCCTCTTCTCCCTGGATGTGGTGAGTGCGGTGGGGCTGGCCGGAAGGCGGGTAACTGTCACGGAGACCTCCCTCCCTGCTGTGCTGTCCCCTCTTTGCTCTGCTCACACTAGTGTCTTCGCTGTTCCTTGAACATGTCAGGACACTCCTGCCCCGGGACCTTTGCATGTGCTGAGCCCTTGGCCTAGGACTCTCCCACCCTGGCTCTTGGCATGGCCAGCTCCCCCTCCTCTTCCAGGTCTCAGCTTAAATGTTGCAGCCTTTCTGGCCCACCCTGAGTAAGAAGGTCCCTGTCAGCCTTCTCAGCACCTCCTCTCTGTGTTTGTGGCCCCTGCCACTCTCTGAAAGGATGGCTTCTGGTTACTGTGGTTACAGTCCCTGTCTCCCACAGCTGGAGGCTCGTTCCCAGGGCAGGGAGCTGGTTTGTCTTGTTCACACTGTGTTGTTCCCAGCGTTCAGCGTGGGTCCTGGCGCATAGAGGGGACTTCACAGCCACCTGCTGCCTGAATGAGTCGGGGGATGGGTGGGAGGCTGGGTAGCTGGTGCCCCCCTTGTGCCTCTGTGCCCTCTGACCCTGCTCTCCCCATATGCCCAGGTAGTGAACTTGAGCCTCCAGCTCTCTGTGTCCAAGGTGAAGCTTCAGGGGACCACATCTGTGCTGGGGTAAGCGAGCCCACCTGGACCCAGCAGCCTCAGTGTGTTCTTGTGTGCAATGGGTCCACCACTACCCCGGGTCACGGTGTCAGCCAGGGAGCCTGGAGGTGGGGAGGTGCCAGACCCTGAATTCTCCTGCTTCTCTTTCAGGGATGTCCAGCTCACGGTGGCCTCCTCCAACGTGGGCTTCATTGATGTGAGTGTGCGGCTGTGGCCTCTAGAGACCCCCCTCCTGGGTGGGGCATGTCTTGAGCCTGGGGAAGCCATGTCTGTGTACGTGTGCGGACCCGTGTGCTTCTGTCTGCCACTATAGTCAGGCTTCCCTGGGCTGCTTGGGGACAGTGGCCAGTCAGTCAGTCTGCCTGATACTCTGCCTGGCAGTCGATGGTCTGTCACCCAACCCTCAACCCAAGAGTCCATCGGTTGGTTGGACAATGAATGTTAGCTGTCCTTTCAGCCAGGTGATGTGACTGGGTCATCGGCCACCATACATCCACTTGTCAGCTGGCATGCCATCAACATGCCCCCCTTCTGCCCAGCTGTCAGTCTGTCTGTCTGTCGGTCATCTGTGTCAGGCAGTCTGCTGGCCAGTCCACCTGTGGGTCACACAGTGCGTGAGTGTCCACAGTCAGTGCCTGTCCCTCAGCCTCCCCTCCGGTGAGCACTGCCACTGGGTGTGATCCTGAGGAGGCAGAGCCAGCCCTGGGAGTGTTGCTGGGCCCCACTTGAACCCAGGACATGGGTGATCTGCCCTCCTCCCTCTGCCTCAGCCTTTGCCACCCATCCGTTGTCTATCTGTCTGTCTCTGTGTGTATTTATGTATGCACCTTACTGTCCATCTCTCCTGGCCCCTCGGCTGGGACTGGCTCATCTCCCTGGCTCCGTGGCCACAGACAGATCGGGTGCGTGCACTGATGGGCACCGTTTTTGAGAAGCCCCTGCTGGACCATCTCAATGGTAAGCCCTGCCCTCCACCCCAGCAGGGCCCCTCTGGCCCCCTCAGTACCCCACATCTGCTCAGTGCTCAATCCCAGCCCCCTTCCCACTTTCCAGACTCAGAGGGTGAGAGGGGGCCTCTGAAGTCTAGCAGCCCATGTGTGCATGCCCGTTGGCACACATCTGTGTAGCAGCTGTGTGATCTTCACCAAGTTCCTTTTTCTCTCTGAGCCCCAGCTTCCCCTTCTGTAAAACGGGTATAATAATAATGGCATCCATCTCCCAGGTGCCTGTGAGGACTCAGTGCTGTGATGCATATGAGGGCTTCAGCACAGGCTGGCTCCAGGGGACGATCCTTTCTTCTTTCTCGCCTGCAGCTCTCTTGGCCATGGGAATTGCCCTCCCCGGCGTGGTCAGCCTCCAATATGTTGCCCCTGAGATCTTTGTCTATGAGGTGAGAGCCTTTGGGTGTGACCAGAGGGGCCTTCTTCACTCAGAGGGACTGAGTGACGTGGGGGTCACCTCTCTCCCTCCCCACCTGCTGCCGCAAAGACCGGGCCATGAATCCTTAACTACAATGAAATGAAAAGTCCAGGATGCCAAGAGACGCTGGGTCGAAGGTTTCATTCTTCCTTTAGTCCTCATAAAATATCATCCCAGGCCACACTCGGGGAATTGGGGCTTTCACTTATCCCATGATCCTGTGCCCTGGGATGGGCACGATCCCTTTGGCATCTGGGGCAGATGACAGTGAGACTCCTTCTGCTTTGTAGACAAACTGTGCAGGCTGGGTGGGAGTAGGGAACTTCCTGAACTTTCTAAAATTGCTTTCCCTGGATCTGAAATCATGGGCCCAGGGTGAGATTCAATCACAACACTGCCCAGGGAGAGATCCTACCTGGGATATAAAAGGAAATTCACTCAACAAGACATGCCTAAGACAGAAAGCTGAACCCAGGTCTCTCAAGCCCAGTGTCTCCTGTGCTGTTCATACCCCATGAGTGTGGCCTGCTGATGTAATTCCAGGGAGGATGCCCTTGCTCCTTAAGAACTACTGTCTCAAGGCACTTGGGTGATCCGCCCCCACGAGAAGGAACAATTGGTACCCAGAGGAGCAGGGCTATGTGGGAATTTCCCTAGAACTTCCCAGAACAGGCACGGTTAGTGGCTGACCCACCTTGGCCGTTGACCCAGCCCCTGGGTCAGAGGCGACAAGTCCCTAGTCCAGTACCATCTGATGGAACTTTCTGCAAGGATGGAAGTTTGTACTGTCCAAAGCAGCAACCATGATCAGTCACGGGTGCGTGTGGCCACTGAGCACTGAAGTGTGGCTAGTGCAACTGTGGACCTGAATTTTTTATTTTATTTCATTTTAATGAATTTCAATTTAATTAGCCATAGGACTAATTAGCCATGGCCACCAATGTGGTTGCCTTATTGGGCTACATAGTCCTAGGCTATGAGCTGCATTGTGGCAGGAACTGGGTCTGGCTTCTTCTCTGCTGGTCCCCAGCACCTGCCACAGAACTTGGCTTGTAGTAGAGGCTTGATGAAGATTTACTGAATGAATGAATGAATGAATGAATGAATGAATGAATGATCGGCAGCCCTCCAGAATGCTCCTGCAGCGGAGTGTAGCATAGGGGAGCTATCGGGGGGGCGTGCCTGACTCTGCTGGAGAGATTTGGACTTGGAGAAGATGCTCCATGGTTCTGGGCTCCCATTCACAAAGCATCAATGGTATCCACCGTCGGAACAGCAACCAGTGCCTTCCTGGGGGGTCTCACTGCCTCCTCACAGTGGCCTTGTGAGGTGGAGCCTGTTACTACCCCCAAAGTGATAGACTGGGAAACTGAGGCCCAGAGAGGCAAAGGACTCTCCTCACAAACCAAAACAAGAATGGCAGAGCAGAACTCAGAGCCAGGCTATGGGGGCGGCTGGGGTCCTGCCTGTGCCTCCTCTGACCCTCTGACCTGGTCCATCATTTCCTTTGCCCTTCAGGGCTACGTGGTGATATCCAGTGAACTCTTCTACCAGAGCTGAGGCAGGACCACTGGGAGGCCTGAAAGTGGGCCAGCTCCCTGCTCAGGCGAACTTCTTATCTCAAGTCACTGGGGAAACTGAGGCAAAACCATACTTAGTAATCACCAACAAGCTGGACTGCCCAGCTGGGCTGTTTTATCTTCCCTGAGTGCCTGGGTCTCCCTCCCTCACTTCTGCCCTATCCCTTCCTCCTCCTCTCCTCCTCCCTCTTCCCTCACCTCCCCCCTCCTTCCTCTGTCCAATCCCCAGGGGGAGCAGACTGCTCCTACAGGCTGTATAGAACTGCCCTCTTGCATTAAACAACTTCTCTTGAGCTGCAACTTTCAGCCAAGCACAGCAAACTCTTTGTGTACCTAAGGCCAGTTCCCTACAGTCTCCAGGTTCTGTCTGTCCCTGGAGCCACAAACGCTGCCTGGGAGAAGAAGAAGACATAACCACATCTCTGTTGATGACATCTCTGTTGACTGTATCACCTCTTTGCCTGGGGGCGCTCCTATTTTGAAAAAGGACCCTGGAGAGCTGCACGGATGAGTCTGAAGTTAGAGCACCATGGTGGCACTTTGGGCACGGTGCTCCTTGCCTGGCGGCTTGCCCCATCTTGTAACTAGAACCTTATAGGAGCCCCATGACTCAGGCAGGCAGAGACTGGAGTTCCATTTTATGGATGTGGGGACTAAGGTCCACTGAGGAGGGGAATGCATGGTGTCTGAGAGCTGGGTGGTGACACAACCTTCCTGCAATCCAGACATGAGCTGTCTGTTTCCCTCTCCCGTTCTCCAGCTCCCAGAACTGGACCTTGTCCCTGAGCCACGAACTTCAGGTGATGGGGAGTTCATTGCTCTTCTAGGCAGCTTCCCCGTCTTTGGTTTACTCCAGTTACAAGCAAGATTTTTGTCCTAAGGAGGCAGCATCTGCTTCCCAGGCCTCTGCCCTTCTGGTCACACTGAACATGTCTAACCCCTTTTCCCTCTGAATGCCCTTCACACCCAGTGAATCACACAGGACAAGATGACCTAAGAAACACCCAGGGATGTAAATGCCAGCAAGTTAAAGTCATGTAATTTTCTAACCCTGATAAGTTAATCTCTTAGCCAGAGACAGGATTCCTTCCTGCCTAGATACATGGGATTTATGTTCTGTTTATGTTTCCCTTGGGGAGTAAAAGTGCCTCAATTTTTACCACCAGTGAGCAAAGCCTGTGGTGCAGTGTGACCCTAGTCACTCTTCCTGTGAGGGTTCAGGTAAAGTGCCTCAATTTTTACCACCAGTGAGCAAAGCCTGTGGTGCAGTGTGACCCTAGTCACTCTTCCTGTGAGGGTTCAGGTAAAGTGCCTCAATTTTTACCACCAGTGAGCAAAGCCTGTGGTGCAGTGTGACCCTAGTCACTCTTCCTGTGAGGGTTCAGGTAAAGTGCCTCAATTTTTACCACCAGTGAGCAAAGCCTGTGGTGCAGTGTGACCCTAGTCACTCTTCCTGTGAGGGTTCAGGTTCAGGTTCATTCCTAGAGTTTCCAGTGTGAGAGACTGAAGGGACTGGACCAAGCCAGGAGGCTTGGTGGTGGAGAACAGGTTGGGGGTGGTACTGAGAGAGTGGCAAGGGGCAGGTTGGAAAATCCACCCCCATGAGTTTGCTCAGGAGAATGTGACTTGTATTTCATTTGGTTATTTGGTTAATTAAGTCATTCATCCTACTTTTATTGAGGGTTAAAATAGGCTCAGTTCTAGAAGTGAGGAAGGGAGATCCAGGCACTCAGAGTGGTCTGGAGTATGAAAGAGACAAAAATCTTAAGATAGAGCCATAGTCTATAAAGTTAATAACCTAGGGAAAGATTATGAGCTCAATATGTCAGTCCAGTTATCTATCTATCTATCTATCTATCTATCTATCTATCTATCTATCTATCATCTATCTATCCATCCATCCACCCACTCATCAATCCATATAACCATCCATCCATTTGTTCATCCATCCATTCATCCATCCACCCACCCATCAATCTATATAACCATCCCTCCATTTGTCTATCATCCATCCATCCATACATCCACCTACTCACTATCCATCAATCCATATAACCATCCATACATTTGGTCATCCATCCATCCACCCAGCCATCAATCTATATAACCGTCCATCCATTTGTCCATCATCCAACCATCCATCCATCCACTCACTACCCATCAGACCATATAACCATTCATCCATTTGTTCATCACCCATCCATCTGTCCATCCATCCATCCATCCATCCATCCACCCATTTATTCAATCATTTTTTCCAACCAGCCAGGCTTTGTTTGTACTCATGATATACCTATTTCAATAATACATATTCTTTTAGGAGAAGGGGGGATGAAAATGCCTGAGTCAAGCTCCCTGCCCTGAAGGAAGCTGGTGGTCTGTCCAAAGAGAGTTGCCCTAATCCTAAGGGACGCCCTTTGGTCATTCAGTTAGGTTCCTGATGGGCTCTGGCTGCTGAGAGGGACAAATGGGTGTAGCAGTCTGAGTCCAGTTAGAGGATAGAAATCACACAGGAGCTCAAACAGGGGAAGTTTAACATGAAGAGTTATTATCTATGACAAAAGAGTCACTGCAAGACGTAAGGAAACTCTATATGGTCCTCTAGGGCTGAGGGAGAGTACCCAAGGAAAGACAAACTCGGAAGGGCTTCAGGCCTCATTAGAGAAGGCATTGCTCAGCCTGCTGGATAGCACAGATGTTGGCTGGTGTGGCCAGGCTGGAGATGGCCTGAGCTGGCCTAGAGTTTCTGGGCAAACAACAGGCAACTAAGACCTTGGAACCAGTGTGCAAGCAGCATGGGGGGATGAAAGAGGGGAGCGCTGGGGTGTGACTTGCATGTGGAACAGCTCAGGGTGTGGCTCTCTGGGCTACAGGTGACTGGATAGAGGTAACATGGGGCTACTTACAGAGGAGTCTGGGCACTGGCATGGGCAGGAGGCCTTCAGAGGGGCTGGGCAAGATGGGTGAGGGTATGGGGAGTAGCTCTAATTTCTGTTTGGAAGGGCTGGCCCCAGGCTGAAGCTGCAAGTTTGCAGAGGGATTGAGTTCTGGACCCATGGCTGGGACAGGCTTCACCTGCACACACTCACATAGCCAACCACAACCCACACTGGAAATTGTAGGAAGCCTCTTCCTCATGCACTGCCCTCTCCTGAGAAAGGTTGACATCATGCTCACTGTAAAGGAGAAATGCTTAAATGAGTCCCATTGCTTATCATGGAACATACACTGAAATGTGCTTTCAGAGCTGAGGGGCGGTAATAAATTGCTAACTGACACAATGGGGCAGAGGAGAAAAGGTCTGTGTTTTCCCAGCTCAGGTTCCTTTGCAAATCTCTCACTTGTCCACTTGCATGGCCCACTCTTCGCCCTGAATGTCTACCCTGCATATTTCCTTGCTAGGCTCTTTGCCCAACATGGGATGTCTTTACTGGAGCCTGCTACCCCCACGCAGCGGCTCAGATGCAGTCTCCTCTGGCCACAGTGTGGGGTGACCTGCCTGCCTTGCTTCAGTCTTCAAACCCCTCCTCCCCAATCACTCTGATGCCCTTTGATTGCACACCATGGTTATTGGTGTCCATGGCTTCCTTCTCCACCGTGCCTCCCTGACCCCTCCCAGAGCCCAGCACACAAGTGCATCATAAATGTGCAGCGAGTGAGCTGTTTGCACACATAGACAGTGGAGCTCAACCCTAAGCCCTGGGCAGGCCATGTGGAGAGCCCTATCCTCATAGGCAGGTGAGGGCTGCTAGACTTGGAGTCCCCTGTGTTGGGTCCCCGGCGGGTCAGTGGGGAAGGGAAAAGATGACACTGAGCTTCAGGACCAGCCCAGTCTCCAGAGTCTGAGAGTTAGAGGGAGGAAAGGAGGATAGGGAAGGCTCCCTGGAGGAAGGAGCCTCGGCTGGTCCTGGAAGCATGACTGAATTTAGAGCTGGAGGCAGGGAGGGCGTTATAAGGAACCAGGCAGGGCGATTCTGGGGCCCGGGAGAAGAGAGGAGCCCTGTTGGGTATACCTTGGAAGGTGTTGGCCTGGGCTCTGGAGCCCTTGGATCCACATTGAACCCCCAGCTGTGCCATTCACTCGCTGTATGACCTTGAGCAAATGACTTGACTTCTCTGAGCCTTAGTTTCTGTAGCTATAAAATGGAGAAAATTGCTGAAGTGCCCGCCTCATAGGGTAGTTCTGAGGATTAAGTAGGTGAGTGTAAATAAACACTTAGCGTGATGCCTGGTACAGGGGAATGCACAGTACATGGGTCCTACTGTTATTGGCAGCAGTATAGAGTTCTACTCCCTCATCCATCATAAAGAGGATTAAACAAAAGTGGCCCAGAGAGGTTGAGGGAGCTGCCCAAGGCCACACAGCTTGCAAGGGCAGTGGCTGGGACTGGGTCAGGTCCCTGAATTCATTCAAGGGGTTTCTGCTGTTTCTCCCGCCCCATGTCCTTTCTGCTGTCCACCCCAAATACGCTCCTTAATACCCAGATGGCCCTGGTGGGAGGCAGGGAGAGCCAGGAAACTGCAGTCAAGACACACCAGGGTGGATTTGTGGGCAGTAAGAGGATTTAAGTCCTGTCTGTCTGTCTGTCGGGGGCGGGTCAACAGGGATAAGACGATGCTATCTGTGGACCTGGCTCCTGCAGCTCAGGGCCTGGATCAGGGTAGAGACCGTCTGGCCACCCTGGGTCCTGCTCTCATCCTTCCCAGCCTGGCTTCAGCCACGGCTTGTGACCTCAGGCAGGCCCTCACTCGCTTCGCCTCAGTGGCCCCACGTGCACACGAGCACAGTGGCTTCCTTCATCTTCCTGGACCTGTGGAGTCCGTGTGGGGTGGGAAAGGAAAACTCCAGGCCCCCAGCAGCCTCCTGGGGACTGTTCCTCAAGCACAAAAGCCCTCAAGGGGCCTCCGAGCCAAGCCTCCCCAAGAAGCTCATGATGGGCAGAACAGAGGCTGAAAACCCCCAGGCCTGCCTGGTCCCAGGTCTGTGACTGGTTCCCCCTGTGCCTCTGAAGTCACCCCTGCGTTCAGTTCTCCCAGGTTTGGATCTTGAGGGAAAGCACCCCCCCACCTGGTCCTGCATGATAGCATCTTCAGGGGGTCCCTTTGAAGACACCTCACTTAGCCATTAGCTCCTTGTGCCCCCTGTGAATGAACCTTGGGGGACACAAACCCCAGTGGGCTCAGCCAGCATCTCCTAAGCCTTGTGCACTTGCTGGCCCCTGTCTGAAACACCTTTGCCCCTGTCTTGCAGAGCTGTCTTTGCTCACCCACTGGCATCAGCTCCAACAACCCTTGCTCATGGGTCTCCGGGTTCTGATGATCACCTTGTTCTTCCATCTCTGTCCCATCTCTCTGGTTTAGTAGCTTTCATCACCCTTGCCTCCCTTGGGAACAATAGGCTTTGCGGTTGTTGACTTGCACAGTGCCTGTCTCCCCCTTTGGCCACCAGAAACTCTCTCAGGACAGGAAGCCCAACTGCCTACTCACTGAGATAAACCCAGTGCCCTGCACAGGCATGGCACACAGTAGGTGCTCAATAAATGTTTCTCGAAGAAACAAATGCATGCCCTCTGTGTGCCCAGACTTGTGGGAGGTGCTGGGTCTAGGAGAGGGAACAGTGTGATCACTGATGGCCGCTTGCGCAGCCACATCCTGCCCCTGGTACCCGCTCTTATGCAGCCACCAGGATTCCCAGCCACTCTTGTCTTCCACGCTATTTACATTGGAACAGACTGAAACGTCACGTGAGCAATGGGGCTCCTGTTCTTCAAGCCTCTAGATAATTATCTGGGCCTTATTAAGCCTTTAATTATTCCAAGCCATTCATCAGGCTCCCGAATATAAGGGCTTCCTCAGCTCAGGGTCAGGAAGAAGGGGTCAGTCATCTGCAGAACTTCCCTGAGCTCAGCAAGGTAAGGACAGTCCCCTACCTGTGGAGCTCTCCCCAGAGACTGTCTTATCCAGCTTTGTCATTTTACAGATGAGAAAACTGAGACCCAGAGAGGGGAAGAGACTGGCCTGAAGTCACACAGCAAATGGATGGCAGGGTCAGGGCTTGGATCTATGTCCTCACCTCCAACCAGTGCTCCCCACCTCACAGGTGACCACTGGGCATTGCAATTTTCCGATGCTGTGGGAGTAAGAAAAGATCAAGGAGACAGCAGATGAAATGGGTCTCCCTTGGGCTCCATCTGAGGTTGAAGGGAGACTAGGGAGGGGAACCCCAGGCTCTGCTTTGTAGGCGCTCAGAGCCGAGCTGGGCACCCAGGAGTGGGAGGGCATCTAGGAGTATGTGCCAGGCAGAGAAAGGGAGGAAGGGTCTTCTGGTGGGAGAAACCATGAGCAAAGGATGAGGGTGGTTGGGGTAGCAGGAAACGCTCATCACAGGTAGGGTGGATTATTTGCACGGTCGGGTTCAATTTGTGATTTTTGAGGACAGGGGCAGTAAGGGGTTGAGGGAGGCTTCGTGGTAGATAAGGTAAGGGCTGAAATTAGGACTTGAGGGTTGAGCCGGTGATAGATGGATGGAGGGAAGGCATTCTAAAAGGGAGGGACAGCTTAGGACATGCACATTCAGAAACAAAACCCTAGCATTAGCCATTTGTCCCAGAGACACCTGTATGACCACGTTACCTGAAGCCACTTATTATTCTGAGAGGGCAAAAAAAAAAAAAAAAAAACACCCTGTGCCGAGTGACCATAACGCCTGGCATCAGTTCTGGCCTGGGCATGGGAGACTGGGGTGAGGCTCAGTCACCCCATCTGTGAGATGGGGCTGGGGCTGGAAGAGACCTTCACCAAGCCCCTCCCAGCTCTGTTGCCTGGCTCAGAATTTCACAGCCCCTTTGGGGATGATTTTCAAAAAGATTTGACATGGGGTGTGCAGGGACGTGAGCATATGTCATGGCACACGCCTGTGCATTCATGGGGGTCGAGAAGCGCTACTGTGGGTCATTTTAAACCCAGATATATCTTCCATTTAGTGAATATTGACTACTGGCTTGAACGCTTCTTGATACTTAAGTTCCTTTTCATCCCTCAGGTCTCAGCCTAAATGTCTCCTCCGTAGAGAGTCTGTTCCTGACCCCTTTATCCCACATCCCACACTATTGCTTCTCATTCCCTGCCAGACTTTAGGATTTAGGAGGAGCAGGGCTGTCTCTGCCACAGAGACAAAAAAGACAAGCTGGGTCTGCTTGGCACATAGAAGACACTCAATAGATGTGAGCCGAATGAATGAATGAGTGAATGAGTGAATGAGTGAATGAATGCAGGCATCGGCTCAGACTGGGAAGGGAGGCCCATGGTAAGGGCCCATCTTAGTTTGTGCATTAGGGGAGCCCGCAGTGACTTAGCCCGCTGAGAGCAAGAGAGTCTGGCCGGTACCTCCCCTCTCCGGGTGGAAACAGGTCCTGCTCCCAGGGGCCCTGCCTTCATTCTTTTCAGCCAAACCTCAAAACCGAAATATACGCTTGGTCCCTGGTTGGGAGAGTTTCAGGTCTTGGTAAGTAAGAGGGAGAGATTTCTATGGGCCCAGGGTTGGGGTAGGACTTTCCTGGAAACCTGAAAAGGTCTGGGGTGGGAGGTCCTTACTCAGTTCACTGTTCACTGGCCATGACACCTAATGTCTGTGCCTCAGTTTCTCTATCGGTGAGGTGATGTCTCAAGGGGCCTTTCAGAGCTCTGAGTTGAGCTTTCTGAGTTCCACATGGAAGTGAGCTGAGCTGGAAGAGATCGGGGTTGGGCACTGGTTGTAGGAGCAAGGTGGGAACACAGGACTCCCCACTCCCACAACACAGTGTGAGGCTCAGGGAAGGTCTGGAATTCTCTCTGTGGCTCCGGCATTGAGCTGCCCTTGAACCCATGAAAAACTGCAGTTGAACCTTCCTCTAACCCCATCTTGCAGGCTGGTCAGAACACATCATGCCCATGAGGAAACTGAGGCTTACAGAGGGAAATGAGCTACCTGGGCGTGGCTCCAGAGGCCCTGTGATTAATCTGGGGGTTCCTCAATCCCTTGGGAGAGGGCAGTGCTTATGTTTGCTGAACTGGCTGGAGTCCAAAGCCTCTTGGACCCCAGAAACATCCAGGGGGCTCAATCTGTTCAGAGACAGGAGGTCCCCAAGGGAGCCAGGGTCTGGTCTGGTGGGCTGCATCCAATTCAGGCCCCTCGGGACAGGTGGCGCCATGCTGCGGATCCTGTGCCTGGCACTCTGCAGCCTGCTGACCTGCACGCGAACTGACCCTGGGGCCCTGCTGCGGTTGGGCATGGACATCATGAACCGCGGTGAGATTGTGGGCCCGGGCGTGCGGCTGGGAGGCGGTGCTTGGGGTAGATGGTAGGTAGTCGCTGCTCATGGTTGCGCATCCTGGGGCATCCTGTGAGCTCAAAGTAAACTTATAAGCAAGAGTTATTATTATTCTCCCACTTTACAGAGGGGAGAAACCAAGGACCAGAGAAAATGGGGTGATTTTCCCATGCTCCCTCTTCAAGTTAGAGGCAGAGCTGGAAATCCTGCTCCTTTGGAGTCTCTCCTTGGCCCTGATGGCAGGGGTGTTTAGCCACAAGTGGGCTGTGGGAGTGACAGACAAGCGTCAAATCCCAGCAACAACTTGCTGTGTGACCTCAGGCAAGTTACTTGGCCTCTCTGTGTTGCTGTTTGTTCATCTGTAAAGGTGAAATAAATGTAAAGAAATGTAAAATAGGGTGACCAGTTTGTCCCTAGCAGGACAGAATAAAATGTGAGATTAAAATCTCTTGGAGGAGACTTTAGTAAAATGTACTTTCCGCCTCCACCTGCCACTCCACTAGCACAAGGGAAAGGGAGTCCCATCCAGGTACAAAAGGCTAATGACTGTTCTACCAACTCAGTGTTTGCCCCCTCTCTGGAATTAGCTTGTGGCCATAATGGAGGGGTTTCTGGTGGGGTGTTACTTGGGGTTGGGGCCTCTAGGTTTGGGGAATCAGAATTTCTCTGCTTCAGGCCCAAAATCTGCATTCAAGTCCCCGGAGGAGTCCCCTAATCACCTAGGCCTGGGAGTGGCTGGTCCACAGGACAAAATCAGTACCCTAGGGTTCAAGAGCTTCACTTCATGCCCGCTACAAACTGCTCCAGTTTCTCTGTCATGTCTGTCCTCACCCTCCAGCCATGCTGAATCTGTCCTCTTCCTCTCACTGTGCCATCTTCTCTCCCAACCACCTCTGCACTTTGCTGTGACCTCTGCCCAGACTGATACCTTTTATCCCTTTGCTTCCTGCTGAAAATTACTATTCCCCCTTCAAGGACGAACTAATCTGTCGCTTCCTCCTGGAAGCCTTCCCCAGCTCTTCTCTTCCTGCCTAAACGCTCGTATGGCTCCTACAGCTTGTCACTGCCATTGCTGGTGACTCCATCTTCCCCCATTAGGCTGGGGCGCTGTGGGACTCATCTCTGGGTTTCTGCCATCGTCCAGCCCAGGGTGGGGCACAGTGACTGTGAGTGGCCTGGGATGCCTGAGAGACTGGCCCAGGGATAATCTCTCCAACTAAGTGTCTCCACTCCAGAGGTCCAGAGCGCCATGGATGAGAGTCATATCCTGGAGAAGATGGCAGCTGAGGCAGGCAAGAAACAGCCAGGGATGAAGCCGATCAAGGGCATCACCAAGTAAGTTGGGGTGAGGGGAGCTGGAGGGTGGTAGTTAGGGCAGAGGGTGGCGGGGAATGCTGTGCCCAAGATCTCAGGAGGCCAGGTAATGGAGCTGGTGAGGGATGTGGGGTCTCTTCCCTGCCTTGTGCTGTCTTGCTGTGTGGCCTTGGGTAGGTCACTGCTCCTGCCTGTGCCTGGACCTCCTCAGTCATTCACTGGGGAAAATTTCTGCCCTGTAGTGAGCAGAGTAATTTTGAGGAGGAAATGAGGTTGGAAAGTCAAATTTCAACTCTGCATGCAACATGAGCTCACTGAATGTACATGAAATTAAATGAAAACGTCCTCAAATGGTAGAGCTGGAAAGGTGTCAACCATCATCTAATGACAAGAGGAAACTGGTTCCTCTGCCAGTGCCACATGGGACTGATCAGTAGGGGCTGCCTGAAACGATGCACTTGGGAGGGCTCTGAGGCACTCTCTGCACTCAGCAGGAACTAGGACTGTGATCAACCAGCAATGTCTGCCAAGAGCTCAGGATGGGCAAGTTGGGGTATGCATGCCACATATTTTGTTACCCTGGATCTCAACTGGTCGTTCTCAACCAGGGGTGATTTTGCCTCCAATAGGACATTTGGCAATGTCCAGAGACATTTTTGGTTGTCACAAGTTGTGGGGACTGGGGGAATGCTACTGGCATTTAGTGTGCTGAGGTCAGAGATGCTGTTAGATATCCAATAATGAACAAATCAGCCTCAGGACAAAGAATTATTCTGCCCAAAATGTGGATAGTGCCACTTTTGAGAAACCCTGATCTAAGCAAACCTCCCATTTTGTTGATGGGGAAATTGAGGCCCACATAAGGAAATGACACAGCCCAAGGTCACACAGAGTCAGCCATGTGTCCCACCTCCCTATAATGAGTGCTTTCTATATACAAATTGACTCGTGTCCAGCCTTTTGTTTGCATTTCATAATGGCCCCATGAGGCAGGCTTACCCCTGTGACATGGGATGGGGGGCTGGGGTTATGGAAAGGCCTCCCAGTAAAGTGGTGGAGAAGTGGGTGGAGGTCCTGGGTCTTGCCTGCTCAGATCTTATTGGTGTGGCTGCCCGTCCCTCCCAGTTTGAAGGTGAAGGATGTCCAGCTGCCCATCATCACACTGAACTTTGTACCTGGAGTGGGCATCTTCCAATGTGTGTCCACAGGCATGACCATCACTGGCAAGAGGTGAGTGTGGCAGGGGAGGGGCAGTGGGGAGGAGAACAGCCTTCCTGTCTCATCCTTACATGCACATTTATTGAGCGCCTACTGCGTACCATCTGAGTGTTACAATCTGGGATGATGTAGACTTGGTCCCTACCTTTGTCAGGAACCAAACCTAAGCACAATCACAGAGTGAGTGACTGGTCTAGGGCAGAAGAAGCATTGAGCAGTGGTGGGGGATGGTCAGAAAAGGTTCTGGGGAGGCAATGACAGCAAAGCAGAATTTAAAGGATGTGTAGGGATTCACCGAAACAAAGAGGGAGGGAGAAAAGCTGGTTGTGTGACCTGTCTTGTAGGGGTGGTCTCCTACCCTTTCCCCCTCTCAGCTGCTGAGATTGTGAGCAAAGAGAAGGCAGGGAGGGTGGACACCATGGCAGAGATGCCCATGGTGCCTGTGTGCTCTGTCCTCCAGCTTCATGGGAGGGAACATGGAGATCACTGTGGCCCTGAACATCACAGCCACCAACCAGCTTCTGCGGGATGAGGAGACTGGCCTCCCTGTGTTCAAGAGTGAGGGCTGTGAGGTCATCCTGGTCAATGTGAAGACCAACCTGCCTAGCAAGTGAGGGGCTCTGTGGCTGGGGAGGAAGGCCGGTCCGTATTGCTATACCCCCCGGTATATCACTTCCTGAGCCGTGGAGCCTCCTTAACCATGCCCCTTCATATCCTGTGCCTAAAATCCTGCCCTGATGCACCTGCTCACCTATCCTTGTTGCCTGTGTCCATCTAGCATGCTGCCCAAGGTGGTCAACAAGTTCCTGGACAGCACACTGCACAAGGTCCTCCCTGGGCTGGTGAGTGGCCCAGAGAAAGCCACCACCCCTCGTTGCTGGGACTGCCTAGGCAAGGGTTGGCAAATGCATTTCGTGTTGGGTGCTGACCCTGATTGGCTGATAGTGGCTGGGAAGTGTTCTGAGACTGTGGCTGGCTCAGTGGAAGAAAGTGCCACAATCATGTAGTGATGTCTGCCATGAACAGGGGAGGAGAAAATGACAACCTGCATGCACAGCTTGCCAACCCTGCTTTGATGTCTAGTCCCAGGGAAAGAGTCCCTGCTAATTTTTGCAGACTTTGATTTGGTCAACAGATCTGCACTCTAGTCCGGGCTCTGCCATTGACTTTCTGTGGGACTTGGGACCTCAGTTTCCTCACCGGCCCCTATCTCACCGGGGCTCTTGGGATGCCCCATGGAGTACCATTCAGCTGTGTGGAGGCTCTCCATGCAGGGACCCTCTCAGCCCAGTACCTTCTCTGCTTCCAGATGTGTCCTGCCATCGATGCGGTCCTGGTGTATGTGAACAAGAAGTGGACCAACCTCAGTGGTGAGTGTAGCCCTGCTCACACTTTGCCCCTACCTAGGGACATCAGGACAGATGGCTTTGCTGTCCCATTCCCCATCTGAGTGCCTGCTTCCAGCCCAGGCTTGGGACTAGAGGAGGCTTGAGGTCATGATGTTCAACCCCCTACTGTCCCAATGGGAAGCCTGAAGTCCCCAGGGAATCTGGGCTCCTTTTCTCTCATCTCCTTATCCAATATTGCATCCCAAGCCCCACAAGACTCTAGAGACAGCAGCCCTTCTCTGCTCATCCACAAGCCTCGTGCCTATATAGTAATCCCACTGGTGGTAATGCCTGAATTGCCTTTGCTGAGGGGATATACTGCCTCCATCATTTTGGGGTCCCAATGAGGGAGAGAGGAAACCTCCGTGACTGGGACTGAAGAAAACTCATTCATGTCCCCAGCAGTGTGGACTGGGAAAAGTCACTTCACTCTTCTCAGCCTCAGTTTGCTCAGCTGTGAAATAGAGCTGATAATCCTGACCATGCCAGTCTGTTGCAAGGTCCAAGCAGTGACGGCCCTTGGTGAACTCTCAAGCTCTGTGCTGGCTGAGTGATGTGATTTTCCAGGCCAGGCACCATGGCCTCCATTCTACAGATGAAGTTACAGAGGCCCAGAGGTGCTAAGCAATTTGCCTTGAGTCACATGGAGGGACAGGCGTAGGTAGCAGCTGGCTGGTGCCAGCTTCTCTGGGCTGTACCTGGGGTTGGTGCCTCTTTTAGTGGAACCTCCTTTTCACACAGACCCCATGCCCGTGGGCCAGATGGGCACCATCAAATATGTCCTGACGTCCACACCGGCCACCACAGCCAGCTACATCCAACTGGACTTCAGTGTAAGTGACAGGGGCCACCTGGGAGCTGGGGTCTCAGGCTCACTGGTCTGGGTAGTGGGTGCTGCTTCTGCCAGGACAGGTGGCTGGACTAGGGCTGTGGAGGGAGGGAGGCCCCTCAAGCCCTGGAGGTCAATGCCATGAGTGTGTTTGTGGGCCCTGGGCCTCTCCCTCTTTCTGCTCTAAATGTGAACCTTCATGCCCTAGATGGCTTCTGAGGCTGCTGACTTCACACTCATGTTGCCGGCTAGGCTGTTTGCTTCTCCTAGTGAGTGGCTCACCCACTTGCACCCTGCCATTGTACAGATGGGAACACTGAGGCCTAGGGGGAAGGTAGGACTGGGCTAGGGTTCTGCAGTGAGTTGGTGTCAGAATTGGGCCCTCACCCAGATCTCCAGAGCTCCAGGCGAAGGGGTGAGATGGATCTTCCAGGAATGCGAAGTAAAATGCTAAGACATCACCTCCCTGTGAAGTCTTCCTCCAGCAGGGTTCTTACATGCTCCGTGTCAACTTCTGCCTGCCTCTTTCTTTTGAGAACAAGGCAGAAATCATGTTCTGAATAAATGAAGGCCCCAACCATTCAGAGCAACTGAGGCTACCAAAGCAGTGCTAGGAGAAAGTGCCAGTGGTTTAGTGACGGACTCCCTTATCCTCCCAGGCCTCAGTCTACCCACCCGTACACTGGGAGGGTTGGCCCACTTGTAGCCCGTTGTGGTTCTATTAATAACATTTATTGATTTGCTGACTTTGGGTTTGGCTGGAGCCCCATTTGCTCGGAGGACTGAGACACTCCTGGCCACCATCCCTCTTGGCCAAGGCTGAGTGTCTCCCTCCGGCTGCCCCACAGCCTGTGGTGCAGCAGCAAAAGGGCAAAACCATCAAGCTTGCTGATGCCGGGGAGGCCCTCGTGTTCCCCAAGGGTCATGCCGAAGGTTCGTCGCAGCTGCTGCTCCCAGACGCCCTCCTTTCCGCAGAGCTCGCCCTTCTGCAGAAGTCCTTTCATGTGAACGTCCAGGATACGATGGTGAGCTGTCCAGTTCCCCATCCCATCTGCCTCTGTCCATTGCAATGCAGTCCCTGCCTAGTTTTTCTATTACGAAAATTATCCTGGCCTTGTGGGCGACACTAGGACTGGAAGATGCAGGACTGATTTGAGTTTGTCTCAGAAGTTCATCTCACTACCCACCATCCCTCTGTCCATATAACTACCATCTACTCATCTGTACATCCATCTGTCCGTACAGCCAACCGTTTATCAACCTGCATCTCTAATATCTTGGCCATCCATCCACCTTCTTTTTATCCAAGCATTACCCACCCTCTCATCTTTCTAGCTGTCATGCATTCGCACCCTAAGTTCTATCCTTCCTACTAGCATTCATCCATCCCGTCACATCATCCACATAACACCTACTACAAAGTCTGATACTGTTGAATGAATGAATGTATGTACCTGCCTTTTACCACCCAGACACCACTACATCCGCCCAACTTTCCCTTATCCATCCTCCTACTCATCCACTCATTCAGCCATCCATCTATCCAACCATCCACCCACCTGTCCATTCTTTCCCCACTGATCTATCCATTCATCTTCCCAACCATCTGTTTACCATTCATCCATGTACCTTCCCATCCATCCTCCCACCCATCAGTCCATTCATCTATTTTCTCATCCATTTATCATTCTACTCCACCATCTTCCCATCCACCCATCCTCCTATCCACTATTCCTTTCATTCATCCACTACCCATCTTTCCATCCACACATCATCCATCCATGTATTCTTCCCTAGATTTCCACCTACCCATCCATCCATTCATCATCCTCCCACCCATTTACCCACTTATCTGTTTATCCATTTCCCCATTCATCTGTCTATTCATCTCCAAATAGGTCTACCCATCCCCTTTACCCATCACATCTACCACTCTCCCATGTATCTTCCTGCGTTTTCATCCAACAACATTTTCTCAGCATTTGACCTTGTGCTAAGAGTTATGAGCATTGAAATGTGTAAGTCATCACCTGGGCTACCCAGAAAGCACAATATTTAGTTAAATTCAGAGTGGTAAGTACTGTGATGAAGGGAGCCTCAAAGGGTACACCTTATTACATCAGTGGAGATGTTTGTTAGGATGGGCCAGGGAGGACTCTAGCAACCCTAACCTTGACTTTTATTTTGTAGATTGGTGAGCTGCCCCCACAAACCACTGAGACACTGGCTGGCTTCATTCCTGAAGTGAGTGCCCCACCTCCTCATCACCACTGCACTCTGTCCTGCCCTATTGTCCTCCAGTCTGTCCTCCAGTGGGACTTGGGAGACAGCTTTTCACGCCACATGTTCCTTGTCCAATGTTGAAACATCTTTTCTTCTTCATAAAGTACTTTTTGAGTCCAACATAGAGAACAGTTCTACTTTTTTGCATTGTACTTTCTATGTCCATTAGAGAATAGCCAGATTGTGTATTTTTGTTTCTTATTTCCTGATAGACACATCCTGGCCTTTGCATATTGTACTTCCTGTGTCCAAGGTAGAAATTACCTATGTCTTGAGGGAGCCCTTATTTCAACCGAAGCCAATAGTCTAAGGACTGGCCCTAAGTGAAGTGTTCTGGTTTCTGTAGGTGTCTGTAGCTTATCCCAAGTCAAAGCCCTTGACAACCCAGATCAAGATAAAGAAGCCTCCCAAGGTCACTATGAAGACAGGCAAGAGCCTGCTACACTTCCACGGCACCCTAGAGATGTTTGCGGCTTGGCAGAGGGGCAAGGCTCCAATGTCCCTCTTTCTCCTAGAAGTGGTGAGGGAAATCGTTCCCTTCCCCATTTATTCCCAAGCTCTTGGATATTCAAGGCTGGAGGATGGGATTTTTAGTTGATAGCCAAGTCATGGATCAGAGGGTTCTCAGTTAATTTTGATTATGTCTGATCCTTGACTCTGCCATTAAACCTTGGAATGGCTGGAAAGCCCAGCAAATGGAGGGTCAGTGGCTTAGTCCTTCCTTTCTCTTTCCTCCCTGCAATATTCTTCAGCAACTACAAAGGCAGTGAAGGGTATACTGAAGGGACTATGGGTGCCTAGGGAGATCCCAAATCCAATTTGGGGAAATCACAAAGGGCTTCCAAGAGGAGGTGATAGCTGAGCTATGTTTTGAAGGTTGAGTAGGAGCTTGCCAGAGAAAGGTTGGGGACAAAGAGTCTTACCAGGGAGACTGGGGACAGAGGACACCCCAGGCAGAGTTTCCAGCATGTGCAAAGGCCTGGATCAATAGTATGATGTGTGCAGGGACCTCCTGACAGTGCCAGGTATTTTGGGGGGTGCTGCCCTGGCTCAGGATAAGGAGGGATGAGAACCCTGGGCTGGGGCTATGGGGAGATGGCTGGGTACAGTTCCTGAGGATGGGCAGAGAGAAGATCCCCTGCTTTGTCTTGGCAGTTGTGGTGGTGCTGGGAGGGTGATCATCTCTGGCTTTGCCAGCCCTGATGGTGGGGAACACACTGCCTTTTCCCTGCTTCCTCCCCACCATGTCAGCACTTCAATCTGAAAGTCCAGTACTCAGTGCGTGAGAACCAGCTGCAGATGGCCACCTCTTTGGACAGGTAGGACCCTGCTGCCCCATGCTGGCATCCCTGTTACCTTCACATTTGGCCTTCCGCTGCAGCACACCCCACACTACCAGCTGATCCACCCAGCACACCCCCAACTACGAGGCTGCTCTAGTTACTCTTCCTGCTCTAGAACCCTCAATGGCTCCCCATTGTCTGCATAATCTTTTCTCAAATCTTAGCCTGGTACTCAAGGCCCTTCTCAGTTCTTTCACCTCTACCCTCACCCTTCCCCTAGGCTCTTTTACAGTGAATCTGGTCATCACGTCCCCTTTTCCATTAATAAGCCTTTACCCATGCCATTCCAATGTCCCCTGAGAGTCAGGGTCCAGCTCAAATGCCACCTCCTCCACAAAGCCTTTCCTTATACTAATAGCAGCTAACATTTATTTACGGAATTCTCTCTACATGGGAGGCACTGGCTGCATACATTATATTCATTATCCTATTTCATTCTTACACTTTGGGAGGAGGGTACTACAAACATCTTAGCTTAATACTCAGTCCCTATTAATTCTTGTACTTGCCTTAATAATGAAGCACCTCAGGATTCATTCTGTCAAGATTCTTTCAGTTGCAAGAGAGAGAATTCCAACTTTAACTGGCTTAAGCCCCAAAGGGAATCCCTGGCTCATATAATTGAAAACTTTAGGGGTAGTTCTTTCTTTTTTCTTTTTTTCTTTTGAGATGGAGTCTCACTGTGTCGTCCAGGCTGGAGTGCAGTGGTGCAATCTCGGCTTACTGCAAGCTCCGCCTCCTGGTTCACACCATTCTCCTGCCTCAGCCTTCAGAGTAGCTGGGACTACAAGCGTCCACCACCACGCCCGGCTAATTTTTTGTATTTTTAGTAGAGACAGGGTTTCACCATGTTAGCCAGGAAGGTCTCGATCTCCTGACCTCTTGATCCGCCCGCCCTGGCCTCCCAAAGTGCTGGGATGACAGGCGTGAGCCACCACACCTGGCCTAACTTTAGGGGTAGGTCTGCCTTCAGTTGTGGTTGGATCCAGGCACACAAACAAACTCCTCGAGAATCTATCTCCCTCTTCCTGTTGACTTTGCTACCCACTTTGTTGGGTAAATTCTCAGGCACTTCTCCCCTCAGGGTGGCAGAGTGACCCTGGCAAGTGAAGCCTCTTGTCCAGTGGTTCTGACAAAATTACCAAGGCTTGGATGTAGTTTGGGTCACATGACCAACTCTAAGCCAGTCACTTGACTGAGAGATGGAATATGCTCTGATTGGCCAGGCCTGGGTCATAGACTCACCCGAGGGACTTTGGGTTCAGTTCATCTGAATGACTTGGAATCAGAGTGGAAAATGGAGGACGTATTACTGGAATACAGAACAGAAGGACAGAGCCACCAGATGGTCATCACATGGCCTGTTCTGGTGCCAACATATGTTAGTGCCTCCTGGAGGTTGTGCAGGGGAGGGGGTCGGGGGAAGGAGCTCCTGCTCTGTGTCCTGCAAGGACCTGAGACTGCCCAGTTGGGCTGTAAACCTCTGCATAGCTGGCCTTGAGCAGGAGCAATAGACACAAATGGGGGTCCCAGAGGGAAGAGTCAGGACCAGTCTACTGGTTTGAGCTTTGAGAAATCATGTGCTGTAATGAAAGGTGGTGAGTGTCCCATCACAGGCAGCAGGCAAGCAGACTCAGGAGCACCTGGTCTGAAGACTGTACAGGGAGCTCCTGCATCAGGGAGGCATTGGGGTGCTTGGGACCCCCTTCTCCAGGGCCAGGGCCACTGGCTCTGATGGTTCGTTCCCCTCCCCACCTGGCTTGCTTCCCCACTCCCCCACAGATTACTGAGCTTGTCCCGGAAGTCCTCATCGATTGGCAACTTCAATGTAAGTGTCCCAAGTGCTCTTGCCTGGTCCAGCATGAGGACAAGACTGGGTCTATTCTCCCTTGGAACTGCAGGGCCGAGGCCTGGAAATGGAGGCAGATGAACAGAGCAAGGCCACTGTGAGGCCTGGTGCACCTGACTTGCCATGTGAGCTCAGGAAAGTCCCTTAGCCTCTCTGAATCCCTGTTTCCTTTTCTGGATAGAATCTGGACATCTCCCTGGATTGGTTTTAAAAACATTGTCATGAACAGTGGGAACCTAGGTTGGCCTTGGTTGGCCAAGCTGTTATTTTATTAGTCTCTATAGCCTCAGGGCCCAACACAGAACCTGACACCAGTAGGTGCCAACACCACCATCACTTACTCTGCGATGGTATGCTTTATCCAACCTCTTTTAATCCTCATGGAAACCCTCACCTGGGAGCAGGTGTGATTACAGTTCACTTTCAAAGATGGGGAAACTCAGCTATAGACAGGTGGTAAGTGAGTGACTCATCAAAGCTACTGAGTTTCTATAGGATCAGGAGTGGGGTCCACAAAGCCACTTCTTGTCTCTTGAGTTTTCCTCTTCCTGCACCATGGCCCCACATGTCATAGGTACTAAGCAGAGGTGATGGGCATGGGTCTACCGTCCAAACAGAGCCAAGGCCAGGCCCAGTTTTGATGCCAGCTGGAGAAACCATTTGGTGTCTAATATTCACTTCTGTGGTCCCCAGGCCTAGCCAGAGAGGACCAAAAAGATCTGTCGAATGGTATTGGACTGAATGGAATGTGGATGTTTTCTCTTTCTTCCTCTCTCCAGGAGAAGGAATTAACTGGCTTCATCACCGACTATCTCGAAGAAGCCTACATCCCAGTTGTCAATGGTGAGGGCTCCAAAAGACTTTGGACCATGGTGCCAAGAAGCACTTTAAGCAAGAAGGGATGCCACCTGGGTGGTCTCAAAGCCCTATCACTGGCTCCAGATGGGGGAAGCTAAAAGGGGGTGGAAGATAATTGCTGAATCTTTGAAGTGAATATGGTCTTAATGTCACCTGTCTGAAGACAAATGCCTCTCCCACAATTTGGGCTCTGACGCGGCCCCATATCATAACCCTACATCTTGACCTGGGATGTAAATACATGGCAAATCAGGCTTATTAGCTCTTTGCCTGTATAGCTGGCAGGCATCATGAATCAATCACTGCACTACTTCCCACTATCCCTACCCCAGGCTGCCACTCTTTAATCAACTGCACAGCAGTCAGACTGATATGACTCTTACTCTATTTCTCAGATGTGCTCCAAGTGGGGCTTCCACTCCCGGACTTTCTGGCCATGAATTACAACCTGGCTGAGCTGGATGTAGTGGAGGTGAGAGGAGGGGTTGGGGAAGGTCATGTCAATCAACACTGTCAGCCAATGAGTGATGAGCAAGAGCCTACCTCTCTCAAACTGGAAGGGGTAGAGCCTGGGAGGGCAGGAGGCCATCAGTATAATCCTGCTTCTCAAAACCTAGAACCCTCCTTGACCAGGGATTCCATAGAAGGATACTTGGACTCTGCTACTTTCTTGTTCTGCCATCTTGGGCCAATTACTTCATCTCTCTCTGTGTCTCCATTTTCCGGTGCTTAAAAAGGAGATGATAATACAGATATTGTCCTCATAGAGCTGTTATGCTTCATTGAGATCATTTACCTAAAGGCACATAGTAAGTACTCAATAAATATTAGCTTTGTATTGCATGCCAGCCTTTGAGCTTGGAGTGGTAAATGTACATTTTTCTTCTCTGATCTCTCTGCTCTGGGAGGTGGGGGTGCTTGTCCTCACTTAACAGTTGAGAAAATTGAGGGTAAGAGAGGTGAAGAGACCTCCCCAGGGTCACAAGGCAAGTCTACTGCAGCCTTTGTTTAAATGCCACACTGGTTTCCATGTCCTGGCAAGGGGCCCAGTTCCATTCCATCCCTAGGCCTAGGTGGTCCCTGGTCATTGCTCCCCTACCCCTTTGCCTTTTGCCAGAATGCTCTGATGCTGGATTTGAAGCTTGGCTGACCATGGCAGGACTACCCTGCCAGCTGCCTGCTTACTGCCAACCGCCTGCACCCCATGGAGGAGCCCCCCTGATTGGAACCAGGTGGGCCTGGCCCCCTACCACTTGTGGCTGCTTCCTTTGACAAGGAGTGAATGGATCAGGTCCAGGCTGGAGCCTTGCCAATAAACAAGAGAAAGGCTCTTACAAATATCTGATGCTTCGATCTCTTTATTTTTTTAAGTGACAAATCTGTGTGTGGCTATACTTTCCCTTTGGTGGGCTTTGGGGTCTAAGACCAGCTTGGGATCTGGAGGGCAGCTGGTCACAGCTTGGGGGAGTTCTTGAGCACATACTGAGTACCTGTTCAGTGCCATGCCCAGGGCTTTACTCACACCATCTCATTTAATCTACACAATAATTCTATGGGTGGAGGGCAAGTGTCATCCCCACCTTACAGATGAGGAAATTGAGGCACAGAGAGGCCAACTCCCTTGTCCAAGGTCATACAGTTTAGCAAGTGGCAAAGCTCTTCCTACCTTAGCTATGTGCAAAATCTTGGCAGCTTAAAGATGGCTCTATTCACTTGGAACCTGTTACCCCAGGAGCCTTCCCTGTGTCACCACCTTCTTTAATCCTCACAGCAGTTGACAGGGCTGGGAACTGTCCCCATTGCACTGATGAGATTGAGGCTCAAAGAGGTGGAATGACTGGCTTAGGCCACCTGGCAAGTCAGGAGGCAGAGCTGGGATTGGAATTCAGGCTGTGAAGCCAGCTTGCCTGGGTTCAAATTCTGCCTCTGCCTCCTCTTTGCTGCGTGTCCTGGGCAAGTCACATCACCAATCTGAGCCTTCGTTTCCTCACCTGTAAAATGAGAATGATGACAGTACCAACTTCAGACCAACCTCAGCAGAGTTGTGAGGATCACATGAGTGAAATCATAAAAGGTACTTAGCACAGTGCCTGGCACACAGTAAGTGTTCAACAGATGTTAGTCACAGGTGGGTTTTTGAGTCAGAGAGATGTGCACAAGTGTTTCTGTGTTGGCATGTGGACAGGTAACCATGTGGCTCTGGACCAGTGCATGTATCAGTGTATGAATGGCCTGTGGATAAGGTGACCTGGCAGGAGGGTCTGTGCAGAGGCAGGGCCAAGAGTGGAGGTTTGTGTGCATCTTCAAAGACAAGGCACTCCTCCACAGGAGGAGGTGGAGAGAACCTCCTGGCACAAACCAGGAATATGGCAGGGTCGGGCTTGCAGCTCTTCACTTCGAGTCGTCTCCCAGCACGATGTGATGGAACAGGCTGAAGAGTTCCTTGTGCCTGCTTGTCTTTACCTCGAAGGATGCGGACTCTGAGTTGGTGGCCAAGGCAAAGGGGATGTTGTGGTTCCGCAGGTGGAGGATGAGTTTCTCAGCCTCTGGCATGAGCGCCACGGTGGGGAACACGTCCCTCGGCCTGGCTTGGCTTTCTTCCAGCAGCTCCTTCTTGGATACCAGGAGCCGCAGGACGTCCATGACCACCTGTGCCACCTCCAACACCTTCCTACCCATGACCAGGGACTTCACATCCCAGGTGTATTCTTTTCATAGCGATCACATATGTCTTGAAACACCCCCGAATGGAGTCGTTCAGTATCCAGAAGCAGGCCGTCCACGTCGAAGAGGAGGTGGGCAGCAGGCCACAGGGGTACAGCCATGACACCTCTGCCTTGGGTTGCGTCGGGGCAACCAGGAGGTGTGCACGCACCCACCAGCCCCGCGCATGCGCACTGCGAGTTCCCGCAAAGGACTTCTAAGCCCGCAAATCAGTGTCCCTTGCTAGAATGTCTTTTAAAAAGATCTAGGCTGGGCGCGGTGGCTCAAGCCTGTAATCCCAGCATTTTGGGAGGCTGAGGCGGGCAAATCAGGAGGTCAGGAGATCGAGACCATCCTGGCCAACATGGTGAAACCCTGTCTCTACTAAAAATCCAAAAATTAGCCAGACTTGGTGGTGCGTGCATGTAATCCCAGCTACTCGGGAGGCTGAGACAGGAGAATCACTTGAACCCGGGAGGCAGAGGCTGCCGTGAGCCAAGATGGCACCACTGCACTCCAGCCTGAGTGACAGAGCAAGACTCCGTCTCAAAAAAAAATGTATAACTTCGGGGAAAAATGTATCATGGGCCTCCTATGATCAGCTGGTGCCCCAGCCCTGGAAATTATGGGGATGGTGGCTACGTGTGTCCATATGTCTGTTGGGGTGTGTGTGTGTGTGTGTGTGTGTGTGTGTATCAGAATGTCTGTCTCCCTGGGATGAGGCTCTGAATGTGGAAGATTGGGGGTGTCTTTGTGAGTGGGTCTGTGTCTGGGCACATACATGTGTCTGTGGGTGGTGTGGTGTAGCCAGAGGCCTGATCAGGTCAGTGCTGCCCTAGCCATGGGGCCCTGGCAGGTACACCCTGTCCCAGCCTGGCCCAGGCCCATGCCACAGAGGAGGGAGGGCCCCTCTTGCCTCGTCCCGGATGCCAGGGCCATCCCCTTGTCCCTCACCATGAGCTCTAATCCTGTTACTCATCATCTCCCCAGCTCTGGGACAATGGCAGCCTGAGGGAGGCCTGGCAGGTGCAGACGCTGGGTAATCCATGGGCTGCTGATGCCTGGCCCTGGGCATGTCAGAGACACCCCTCCACCCCCAACCCCACTTTTAGATGTTCCCACAGCATACTTATGGCTCCCTAAAGTCTTGCTGCCACCCTCTCCAGGCTCAGTGTGCTGATGGGGAAGCCAAGGCACAAACTGTTAGGGTTTGAAGACCCGGCTTCTTGCCAAGCCTTCGGTACTGTATGGCCTTGAACAAGCCACAACTCCTCTCTGAATCTCAGTTTACTCATCTTTACAGTGAGGAAGGGGTTAGATGCTCTGACCTCTAATCTGATGTCAACAGTCTTTGAGTGGTCAGTTCCTCCAGATTCACCCTGAGCAGAAAATGTGGGCTGGACCAGCAAGGGAGCCCTACTCCATGACCGCACTCCCTGGGGAGGCAGTGATAAGAAGTCTGCTGGACACTGCTCACCTCCCAGACTCCTCCAACCCCAGATAAGGAAGTGGAGGCCCAGAGAGATGAAGTGACTTGCCCAAGGGCACGTGGCACACGTGGAGCTGGGCTTGAACCCTATCTTCCTGAGTCCAAGTCTCTTCCTCGCTCCATACCACACTCAGCAGTGGAATGCAGTGTCCTCCTTTCAAGAAACTGAGGCTCAAGCCCACAGAGTGAGAAAAGGGCAGAGCCAGGTCTTTGGTCCTGGGGCCACAGCTATTGACCTCCAGGAACTTGCCAGACAGCGTCACCCTTGGAAAATGAAGACCACACAACGTTCCCCGCACCTATGTTCATGCCAGTCCCCACCTACCTTTCCTTCTCCCTTCTCAGCCCACTCTCAGCTCAAGTAGCATGGGGAGGCCTCCCAGGGATCTCACCACCATCTGCACCTTTGGCCCCCCTCCCTTGATGCCCTAAAGTTCATTTCTAGGATACCTGTCCTCACGGCCATACCAATTAGGTGAGGGTGGCCACCTTTAATATGAGCCCATCTTGCAGATGGGAGAACTGTGGCTCTGTGAGTTAAGTCACTCAATTGTGAGTGACAGAGCCAGAATTTGGACCCAGAAATTTTGACTCCAGAACCTTCACTCTAGGAACTAGTGCCCCAGGGTATTTTTCCTCATCAAGTCCCTCCCCTGCTCTAATCCCTTCCCTGACTCCCCATCACCCTCACCAGGGATCTCAAAAGGGCTGCACATCACATTGCCTTGGGGGCTTGTTAAACGTCCCCCTAGGTGCTTGTCAGTGGAGTCAGGGTTGCCAAAGGTGAGGCCAAGACATATGCATTTTAATGAATCCCTTCCTGTGGGAAGGCCCAATCCCTGACCCGGCTTTGGTGCATGAGGGGATATAGGGATGCCTGGGGAGCTTATGGGGGCGTCAGAGTCCCCTGTGGTGTGGGGATCAGGAAGGAGGAGGAGAGACGAGGCAGGCCAGAAACTAGGTAGCATTTTCCTCTCTTCCAGGAGGCTAGGCTGGGCAGTGGTTAAGACAATGGGTGTTAGGCGGGCTGGCTGGACTCCTGTGTGACATCCAGCAAGCTGCTTACCCTTGCTGAGCCTTGACTCCTTGAGTGTAAGAAGAGGAAATAATAACAGCACTGACCTCACTGGGTCTTTGTGATGACTAGATGTGCTCACATACAGCAGGTGCCTTGTGCACGGTATGTGTTCAATAAATGCTAGTGTTAGCTTTCTTTCCTCTTCCTTCAAACAAATGCCTTAAAAACATCGGGGATGCCCAGCACAGATGAGGCTGTGGAGTAGCAGCAGTGACCATGTGCAATGGCATAATGCTTGGGGGAACCGTAGCCATAGAGGGTATGGCTAAACATGCACATGCATGCTGTGCTCCAGCAATTCTGCTCCTTGTTATTTACCCAAAAGAAATGAAGAATAAAAGCATATGCCCAAGCTGAGTGTGGTGGCTCACACCTATATTCCCAGCACTTTGGGAGGCTGAGGTGGGAGGATCACTTGAGGTCAGGAGTTCGAGACCAGCCTGGCCAACATAGCGAAACTCTGTCTCTATGAAAAATACAAAAATTAGCTGGGTGTGGCAGCATGTGCCTGTAATCCCAGCTACTTGGCAGGCTGAGGCGGGACAATCACTTGAGCCCAGGAGGAGGAGGTTGCAGTGAGCTGAGATCATACCACTGCACTCCAGCCTGGGTGACAGAGCGAGACTCTGTCTCAAAAAAGAAAAAAAAATGTCCACAAACAAGAGTGTTCATAGCAGCTTCATTCATAATAGCCAACACCTGGAAAGCCCAGGCGCCTCTGGACACGAGAATGGACCAACACACTGTGGGGCTTCACACAGTGGAGTAGTACATAGCACAGAAGACCCAGTCACTGCCTCACACAACGGGAACGAGAAAGCCGTGCACATACAGCACACTGCAATTGCACTTGGTGACCCCCAGGAACATGCTGGACTCAGCACTGGGTTAGCGGTCAGGACAGTGGTCACCCCCAGGTGGGCAGTGACCTGGAGGGGACACAAAGAGGGCTTTGAGAGGGCTCCATTTGTAAAAATTCATCACGCTGTATACTTGTGATCCATGCCCCTTTTTGTGTACGTGGTTTAGATTTTAGTAAAAAGTTTATTTTTTAAAAAAGTGTGGTGTGGTTGAGTAACCTGGCCCAGGGGCCTAAAGTCATCAGCATGAACGTTGTAGGGTGAGGATTTTAGAGATGATTGAGGTAAACAAGGCAAATGTCATCCTTCTTCTCCATCTCAGCAGGCAGAGGTTCAGGGCCCCACGTGGGAGACAGACCCACAGACTCACAGAGCCACAGACACAGTGACAGCTTGGCATGTCACAGATTCTGAGAGAGGAAATCCCAGGGGAATGTGGGAGCTCAGAGGTGATACGTCATGCAGCTTGGGGCTCATGAAGGCTTCCTGGAGGAAGGGATGCCTGAGCTGGTGCCTTCAGAGGAATTATCAACGAAAGCCAAAGTCAGTAAATCCATACAGTAGGTTCCAAGGCCTCATCACACATTGTTGGCCCCCTTTCTGTTACCCCCCTCCAGTCACATGGCCCCACTGCTGTTCCTGGAACACCATGCTAGGCCTTTGTGTGGGGGTCCCTCTTGTCAGCAGGCTCTTTCCAGACAGCCATCTGACTCCTTCCCTCTTCTCCTTCGGGTCAAAAGTCACCCCTGATCCAATACGAGGCCTTCCCTGACCGCCCTATTGAAAATGGCACCCACTCCCCACACTCCCAAGCCACTTCCCTGCTTTATTTTTGTCGTTAGCTTCTAACTTACTGTATTTTTTCTGAGATGGAGTCTCACTGTCGCCCAGGGTGGAGTGCCGTGAGGCAATCTTGGCTTGTTACAGCCTCCGCCTCTAGGTTCAAGTGATTCTCATGCCTCAGCCTCCCATGTAGGTGGGATTACAAGCGTGCACACTATGCCTGGCATAATATATATATATATATATATATATTTATTTTTTTTTTTTTTTTTTTTTGAGACAGAGTCTTGCACTGTCACCCAGGCTGGAGTACAGTGGTGAGATCTTGGCTCACTGCAAGCTCCACCTCCCAGGTTCACACCATTCTCCTCCCTCAGCCTCCCAAATAGCTGGGACTACAGGCAACCACCACCATGCCCAGCTAATTTTTATATTTTTTGTAGAGACGGAGTTTCACCATGTTGGTCAGTCTGGTCTCGAACTCCTGACCTTAGGTGATTCACCTGCCTTGGCCTCCCAAAGTGCTGGCATTACAGGCATGAGCCACCGCACCTGGCTAATTTTTATATTTTTCGTAGAGATGGGGTTTCACCATGTTGACCAGGTGGTCTCAAACTCCCGACCTAGGTGATCCACCTGCCTTGGCCTCCCAAAGTGCTGGGATTACAGGCGTGAGCCACTGCGCCCGGCCCCAACTTACTGTATTATGTGCTTATTTGTCCCTTTCAGAGCTGTGCTGTCCAACATGACAGCCAATAGCCACACAAGGCGATTGCCTGAAATGTGACAAGTCCAAATCTTGGTGTGCTGTAAGCAGATTTTGAAAACTTAGTATGAGAAAAAGAAAGCAAACCCCATTCATAAGTTTCTGTTGGTTATATGTTAAAAGAGAATATTTTGGATTTGGTGGAGGTAAATAAACTAGATTATTATAATTAATTTCACCTGTTTCTTTTTACCTTTCAAAGAATATGGCTACTAGAAATTTTTAAATTGCATTGCATTTCCGCTAGTTGGCTCCTTCGGGCAGGGGAGTTTGTTTCTTTTATTTACAGCCATCTCCCCAGATCTAGCAGACAGTGGGTGCCTCACAAATGCCTGCAGTGGAGTGAATGAATGCGTGCATTTCTCGTTGCTGTCATCTGGACCAGCCTCGGAAAGGGGACAAACTCTGGAATTCTGGGGATACTGAGCCTTGGTAGGTGGGGGTGGAGTTGATGCCCCTCCCCCAAGTGTGCCCAGAGTCCCTGCCTCCAGGCCCACAGCCCTCTCCATGTGAGGCCTGGGGTGGGGGTGGCGGAGGGTAGAAGACCCAGCAGCTTTAGGTCCCTTCCTTCCCTCCCTAGGCCTTTGCTGGTTGAGGAAGGGGCGGGGTAGGCAGGGTGGATTCTGTGCCATTGGAATGGCTCTTGGGGAGCCCAAGAGATGGCTGAACGGGTAGGTGGCAGGGCCTCACACGTCACCCCTGGCTCTGAGGGAGGCGGCTGCCTGTGCAGTCCCCAAGCCTTCACTCCCACTCCTGGCCACCGACCCCAGTCCCCTTACTCTCCTCCAAGCAGGAAGGCTTAGCCCAGGCCCTCGGGGAAAACTGCAATTTGCTTCTGACATGACATGTTGATGGGTTCTGCGAGGCCCGTGGCCTTGTGTCTCAGAGCCATTGGGGCATATTATTACAGGGCCACCCTCAGCTGCGTTGGTGGTGGAGGAACTACCCCAAGGAGGCCGGGAGCCCCCATCTGCCCCTTGTGGAGCTGCAGGAGCAAGGGTAAGACAGCTTGAGGCAGCCCTGGGCTCATCCTGCTGCCCAGCCATTGACCCCACCACCTTCTGCCCTCCCGTATGACTGATGGGCACGGAAAGAACTCACCTGAGGAGGAACTCACCCTAGAAGGGTACCAAAAGGGTGGTTGAAGAGAAAAACCATGTTACAGATCTGGGGCCGAGAGAGAGGCAAAGACTTGTATACATTCATAGCTGGAGGGGTGGGCTGGGGATCCCTGTGTATGGAGAGAGTTCCAGGAGTGCCCATGTTTCTCCTGGCCAGTGACATGCTGCTGAATTTCTATCCGCTGCCTCCTCAGCAGGGACCCCCTTCTGACACACAACCATGCACAGAGGCCTTAGACAAGGTCCCTGCCTTCATGGAGTTTACAGGGAAGAGAAACGAGGACACAAACAGATGCAAAATTGCAAATGGAGATCAGCACCTTAAAATAAGTATTCTGGGTGATGTTTAGTGACAAATGGATTTCTTTAGACAAAGTGAAGGAGGGAGGCCTCTCCAGGGGCGCAATGTTTATCTGGAACCTGAATGATAAGGAGTCAGCCATGCAAAGAACAGGGGAGGAAACTTCCTAACAAGGAACCACATGTGCAAAGGCCCTGGGGTGGGAAGGGGCCTGGCATGTTTAAGCTCAAGGAGGTCAAAGAGGCAGGCAGAGATTTTTGTGGGTAACGGCAAGAAGCCTGGGTTTCAACCCAGGGCAGTGGGGAGCCACTGAAGGGTTTAAGCAGGAGTGATGGGTGGGCATAGATGGATATGTGATTGGCTGGGCAAATAGGGAACTCCTTAAAGATAAATCCCACTCTCTGAACTTAGCAGATTAGCCATGCCCCCACCTGCCACCCCATTCCCTTCTTCAACAAGATTTGGGGTGGAGGTGGGGGAAGGAGAAAGACAGGACATGTTAAGTCTAAGTGTAGGGTGTCCCCAGTCAGCTAGACCTTCTGAAACAGCCTCGTGAGCCAGTAGGAAGCAGGTCCTGGAAACAAAGCTCTCATCCTGCTGTCCTGAAGGGGAAGCCCCTCTGTCTATAGCTGTCATTCCAGACACCCGGCCAGGCTCACTGGGCCACTGAGGACTAAGACTTTTCTGTCAGATTGACTCAGGCTTGAATTCTGACTGTCTCTGATTAGTTCTGTGGCCTTGGTCTAGTCCCCTACCCCTTTGGGTCTCAGTTTTCCCATCTGAGAAATGGAACCCAGTGAGGGAGAGGCTTGGAAAGTGCCTTGGAGATTTGAGTGCATTGGCAGCTGCACCGTGCCACCTGCGTGTTGGCCCTGCTTACATTTGGGAGGAGAAGGCTTTCCTGGGAGTGAAGCTGGATTTGGGCTGTGCCAGGTGGGCAGGGAGGAGGAAGGCTGACAATGGGAACAGAGAGGGGAAAGACTGGAGCAGGAGGAGGGTCTCAGAGTTCCTGCTTCTGCTCCTCACAGGCGTGCAGCCAGCCATGCTGGGCCTGTGGTCCCTGCTTCTGCTCTGGGGCCCGGCGACTCCATGCCAGGGGCTGCTAGAGACGGTGGGCATGCTCGCTCGGATTGACAAGGATGAACTCGGCAAAGGTGAGCCCCAGGTGGGCAGTCTGTGAGGGGGCTGCTGCAATGTTAACGACTCAATCTATGTGCTTAGAGCATCTGTTTTTTTTTTTTTTTTTTTTTTTTTTTTTTTTTTGAGACGGGAGCTAGACTCTGTCGCCCAGGCTTCGAAGTGCGTAGTGGCGCAATCTCAGCTCACACTGCAAGCTCCGCTCCCGGGTTTCGCATCTCCTGCTCGCCTCCCTCAGTTTAGCTGGGACTACAGGGCCAACGCATCATCGGCTTCAAGGATGTTGGTTGTATCTTTTTTAGTCCTAGAGGACGGGGTTTAAACCGTGCTCTCCTATGATTTAAAGGGATGGCTATGCGTATCTATCTGTCCTCTTGTTGATTTCTAACCCGTTCGGTCACTACCACACAAGGCCTGGTTGGGATTACAGGTTGAGCCAACTGCTGCTTCCGGAAGCCAGAGCATGTCTTTTAAGAGCAAAATAAGACCAGGCTTTGTTGTATCTTACACGATGCTTCAGATAGCAGTTCTCCTGGGAGTAGCTTCCGTGCAGAGTGAAAGTTCCTTGCAGGCTGGAATGGGTGATTGAGGAATTCCCTTTATTTGGGAGCGTTGGATCTGGGTGTTGATATGGAGCTGAGGCTGTGGTGGCGGCGAAAGGCGTGGTGGCCTCAGGGACAGGGAACAGGGGTGACGGTGAGGAGGTCGAGAGTGAGGGCGATAAGCCTCGGGACAGGGCTGACTCACATTCATAGCGGGCTACGTGGTTTTTCTCGGTTTTTAGAGACGCGACTGTCAATGGGAATGTGGTACATAACAGAGCAAAGCTGGAACGTGGGTGATC